>NW_009939072.1:2265-2567 GCF_000696875.1 Nestor notabilis | reverse complement strand
TCCTTCACTGGTTTCCCTCCGTTCAGCTCCGGCTCCGCTGCCTGCCCAGCCGCAGGGCTCCTCAGTCTCTGTGCCGTTAGCTGTTTGGGTGTCACTGCCCGGGGAAGCACAACCCTCTTTCTCCTGGCTCCCTTTGCAGATCAGCTATGAAGTCTCCATGGCGTCGATGAGCCTGAAGCGGTTCTACCCCTCGTTCATGCGCACCATTCCCAGCGACAGGCAGCAAGTGAAGGCCATCTTCCAGCTGCTGCAGCACTTCGGGTGGACGTGGGTCGTGCTGCTGGGCAGCGACAATGCCTACG
>NW_009939072.1:756-2195 GCF_000696875.1 Nestor notabilis | reverse complement strand
AACCTAGTAACTGCAAGTGAGATATGTGTTGCTTATCGAGGCATCATCCCCGCCAACAACCCGGAGCTCCACAGCCTGGTCAAGATCCTCGTGGATACCAAGGTCAACGTGACCGTCGTCTTCTCCAGCAGACAAAACGCCCGCTCCTTCTTTGAGGTGGTGGTCCAGAGGAATGTCACAGGCATGGTGTGGGTGGGCTCCGAGGACTGGTCATTAGCCAGAGCCGTGTGGCAGGTGCCTGGCATCCAGCGCATCGGCTTGGTGCTTGGGATGTCAGGGGAGACGACAGAGCCCGCAATGCTGGAACGCTTCGTATCATGGAAGATGGCAGAGGAAGGCACTCAGGCTGAATGTGCCGGCAGCACGCCACGGCCTCCATGACCTGCTGGGCTGCGCCTCGGGGACGTGCAGCAAGGGCCCGGTGTACCCCTGGCAGGTAAGAGCAACATAAGCAATGATATTGGGGACTGCGAAGAGGAGCCAGACCAAGAAGGGGCCCTCTAGCACGTCTCCCTCCAAGACAGGGCACTCCTCTCCTCTCACTCTCCTGTTTTGCAGCTCCTACAAAAAATCAAGCAAGTAAACTTCACCCTGTACAAGAGCCACATCTCTTTTGACGCCACTGGGGACATTCGTAAAGGCTACAACATCGTCATGTGGAAATGGAATGGCCCAAGCTGGGCTTTCGGTGTGATAGGAACCTTCCGCGTGAACCCTGACAGGCTGAGCGTTGACGATGACAAGATCCTGTGGCACACGGAAGACGGCCAGGTACTGTTCTGCATCCAGATCTTACTTACTGCTTACTGCCAAGCCAGCTATATCCCCACCACCGCTGGTTCTGGGGTATTTCCCCATGGCAGGACAAAACCGAGGGCAGACAGAGGTGGTAGGGGGGTGATTTGTGCTCTGAGTATCAGCTTTCACCCTGAAAAGGATGAAAACAAGCAGGGCACACAAACCACAAGCTGTCCTGCTTTCACCTTTAACCAGTCTCATTTTCACACCCTCTCTGCAAGAGGCACGACGTGGTGCGCTCAGTGGGGTGTCCCACTGCCTGCTCTGCTTGCCTGCCTGACCCTGCCATGCTCCTGCCAGGCTCCCACCTCGGTGTGCACCAAGCCCTGTCAGCCGGGGGAGAGGCGGCAGCAGTGGAACCGCCACCGATGCTGCTTCAACTGCGTGGCCTGTCCATCAGGAACCTTCCTGAACAGATCCGGTCAGTGCGCCCCAGGGGGCTGCCCCTTCTCCTTCCTTCCCACTGGGCTCTCCTCTTGCTTCCGTCTCACTGCCCCCCCAGTCCCTTCCCTCCTGCTCTTTCTTCCTCCTTGTAGTCAGTGAACCCTGAGCAGACCTCAGCTCCGGGTCGGCCTGGCTCCCATTTGCTTACCCGGGGGCATGCAAAGCCTGTGCCCAGCGCTTCCCGGGAGCGCTGCCCG
>NW_009939072.1:0-500 GCF_000696875.1 Nestor notabilis | reverse complement strand
CCTTGCTGGCAGCTTGTCACCCAGCAGCCTTGGCCCACACTTGGGCTAAGGGGCAGGGAAATGGCTGGCTGCAGGTAACAGAGCGGGGTGTCCCCAGGCACGGGCAGTCAGTGTTACTGCCCCTTGGCCCAGCCTGTGGGAGGGCGGCTGCTGCAGACCCTTCGCAGGATGTTGCTGGATGCGTGAGACCCTTCCCACCCACAGCCCTCACACCCCTGAGCCTCAGCTCAGTGCTGAGCTCCTGCGGGACTCATGCCTCAGCCCAAGCAATGGGCTTTTGGGAAGTCCGTTGGGAGGCCTTTTGGGAAGAGAGTCCCCTCTGCTCCTCAAGGCTGGGAAGCACCCAAGGGGGAAGGGGCAGGACATGAGAAGTGAGCAGCTCTCAGAGGGAGCTGGAGCGCAGGGTGCTTCACCGCGGCACATCTCTTACCGGGGTGCGTGGTGTGCGAGGTGCCTGTGTCACCGCTCGTGTCCTCCGCAGACCTCTACACATGCCAGCC
>NW_009939071.1:0-845 GCF_000696875.1 Nestor notabilis | reverse complement strand
GAAGAGTGGAGGCGCCGCTATGCTACGAGCGCCGCCGGTGCTGAGCCGTCCGGGCTCAGCTCAGGGCAGTGGTACACGGCGACGTCTGCGAGGGGGTTTGCGTGTAATTTAGTGTATCTGGAACCAGCTTCCCAAGGGCCGAGACGGGGTCTTGGTCCGAGCTACTTCTGCCTAGAAACGAGGCCATACCCTCGGGATGGTTCTCAGCTACCCACCTTGGCCATCGAGCTGGCCGCTCCCGCAGCTCGGCGTGGTGCTGTCCTAAATCTTATTCGCAGACGAACTGCTAAACTGTGAAATCATAACTTGAGAAATAACGTGTTGATACAGTTTCAGAAGAGTTCACCTGCTCGCCTTCCCACTCGAAGGGGAATGGGAAAAAGGTGAGAATGGAAGGAGCCCGAGAGGTCTGAGCCTCTCTGCACATTGGGTCCATACCCGAAATACCAAACCCTGCGCAGAGAAAAGACACTTTCTACTCCAGTGGTGCTGGTGGTGGGTTGGCTCGAGATCTGTGCTGAATTAAGCAAAGGTGTAGATGCGAAAAGTTTGAAATCCCTAGGAAAGAGCACGGCCGAGCCGGCTCTCTGCACGTGGAGGGCTTGTCCCACCGCTGGTCACCTCACGATCACCAGAGGTGTTTAGTAAGTTACAACATGTGTCCGTTTTCACCAACTCTCTCCCCGTCGATGAGAAACGCTATACCCTGCCTTAGAGACAGTTCCGCACCTCACTTTCAATCGGAAGCGATTTTCACCACCAAATGTTTTAAGCTCTTAATATACACAAAGGAGATTGAAGTGTCAGAGGAGTACGGGCAGCCCGGGGCGTGGAGCTCGGATGCT
>NW_009939070.1:5806-11204 GCF_000696875.1 Nestor notabilis | reverse complement strand
ACACACGCTCTGGGCATGGGGAGGGTTTGAGATTGGATGTCCCAAACAGAGGGATGCTCAGATGCCCCTGAACATGGGAATGCTCGGATGTCCCTGCTCAGGGGGATGCTCAGATGTCCCCAAATAGGGGGATACTCAGATGTCCCTGAACATGGGGCTGCAGTTCAAAATCCCTTTGACATTCCCAGCTCCCTGGACCGAGCCGCCTGCTCCATAGGGTATTTTAGGAAGGGGGTGATTCATTTTCCATCCCACCATGTTCTCCTGGAGCAGGTGCATGTCCCTTCTGCATCTCCCAGCATCGCTTCCCATCCAGGGGCTGCTCCAGCACCATGTGCCAATGCCCTGCCAGCATCCCCGCCTGCCCCAGCCTTCCAGGGAAAGGGGCCTTTTCCTGTATCCCCACAGCAATCCCATGCATGGGGTGGCCTTATCCTGCAGGGAACCACCTCCCACATCCCTGCAGGGATGCGGCACAAGGATGCGACTCCCTGCCTGCCCTTGCAGTGTCCTGGCACTTGGTTAACTTCGTCGTTCTTCTTATCCTGGCGAAAGAACTAATTTCCTGGTGGAAAAAAAGCTATTTCTGACCAAGCCACTTGTCCCTGGGCGTGAAGGAGCGTCTCAAAGGAGGGTGAGGGAGAAGGAAGCCATCCCTCTGCTGATTGCACAGGTTGGCTTCTCCAGGAACAGCTCCTGGAATGGTGCAGCTCAGCAAATCAATTGCTCTACAAAGGCACCAGAGGGGCTTTGAATTCCTCCCCTTGTGTTTTGATGATCATCACGGTCCAACCTGAACAAATTCCCGCCTCTCGCCTGCGAGATGCTATTAGCAGGAGAATGAGGACCAGCAGCCGGGGCTGTGCCCACAGGGAAGGGGTGAATTCCTCAGGGGTTGATGTTGGGACTGATGCTGTTCAATGTCTTTGTGGCGACATGGACACTGGGATCAAGCACCCTCAGTGAGTTTGTGGGGACACTGAGCTGCGTGATGCAGTGACACGCTGGAGGGAAGGGGTGGGATCCAGAGGGACCTGGACAGGATGGAGAGGTGGAACCTCATGGAGTTCAACCAGGCCAAGGACAAGGTCCTGCACATGGGATGGGGCAAATCCAAGCACAGCTACAGGGTGGGAAGACTGGAAGGAGCAACCCTGAGGAGAAGGACTTGGGAGTTCCCATCCCTGGCAGTGTTCAAGGCCAGGTTGGGCACAGGGGGTTGGACCTGCTCTAGTGGAAGGTGTCCCTGCCCGGGGCAGGGGTTGGGGATGGAGGAGCTTTAAGGCCCCTTCCAACCCAACCCAGTCTGGGGTTCTACAATCTAGTACCAGGTCTGATGCACCGTCTTGTTTCTCATCCGTGAGGTGCCTTCCATGGGCGGTATTCCATGATGGATGCTCCTGATCATCTCTAGATTATTTTACCCTGGGAGGAAATTGCTTGTATTCCGATTGGAGTGTTGACTCCTACTTTGCGTTGAAAACACTTTGTGTGATGAAGCACTGAAACAAACTGGTCTTAATTTTGCACCTTCCTGTTGATCCCGTCCATTGCGTGTGGAACAAAGCCATTTAATTTGGGAATGGGAACAAGAGGTCCCTCTGATCAGGCTCATGCTGGGCTCGGGTGAGGTGCCAAAGGCCGGTAATTGGGATTAGAGGCTAACGAGCTGGATGGTGTCTCCATGGATGGAGACAACACCAACCTCCAGCCTCTCGGTGGGTGCTGACGGCCGGTGCCACCTCTCTGTTGCAGGGCCATCAAGAACGGCAAAGGGCTGCACAGCAAGAAGGAGGTGCCCATTCACCGGGTGGCCGACATCTCCGGGGTAAGGAGCTTGTTGTGGTTGGTGGGATGGGCCGTGTGGGAGGTGCTGGGTGATGGTGCTTGTCATGGTCCATGGTCCTGCTCATTCCAGACTGGGTGTAGGGCAGCTCATTCTCCACCACCACTGGGGCGGGTGGTCCTCCATATGCCACTGCAGAGCTGTTTGTCACCCTCCAGCACATCCTGAAAGGGGGAGATGAGATTTCTCCTGGGGTTTCTCTTCTCTGGGGGACATTGGGGAGGTCTCAGCATGTGCCTCATGCCAGTGTCACCCCAATACTGGGGTTCAAGGGGAACCCATGATGCCATGGTGGACATGCTCATAATCCAACAGAGTGGGACTGTGTCCATGTTCCATCCTGGCCTGGATGCCCCAGCTCTTGAGAAGGTCCTTTGTGTCCTTAGGGGGATGGAGCACTGTCCTCGGCACCCCAGTTCCTGCCTGGACCAGCTTCTGCCCTGCTTTTAATTACAGAACCATGGAATGGGTTGGGTTGAAGGGACCTCAAAGCTCCTCCAGCCCCAACCCCTGCCCCGGGCAGGGACACCTTCCACTAGAGCAGGTTGCTCCAAGCCCCTGTGTCCAACCTGGCCTTGAACACTGCCAGGGATGGGGCAGCCACAGCTTCTCTGGGCACCCTGTGCCAGCGCCTCAGCACCCTCCCAGGGAAGAGCTTCTGCCTCAGAGCTCATCTCACTCTCCCCTCTGGCAGGTTCAAGCCATTCCCCTTGGCCTGTCCCTCCATCCCTTGTCCAAAGCCCCTCTCCAGGTTTCCTGGAGCCCCTTTAGGCCCTGGAGCTGCTCTAAGGTGTCCCCTTGAGGAGCCTTCTCTTCTCCAGCTGCCCCAGCCCAGCTCTCTCAGCCTGGCTCCAGAGCAGAGCTGCTCCAGCCCTCGCAGCAGCTCCGGGGCCTCCTCGGGCCTCGCTCCAGCAGCTCCACATCCCTCTGGTGCTGTTCCCCAGAGCTGGATGCAGCCCCTCAGCGCCGCCCTGCTCTGGGGGTTGGGCCAGGGCACACTGAGGCACCCCAGGAGAATCCTGCTCCTCTCAAGCACCCCAAATCCTCCCCGTTCCAATCCCTGCTCTTCCTGCAGGCTGGGAGCTGAAAAGGGAAGGTGCCTCCTTACATGGACAGTGATGCTGCGGGAGGCTTGTGGACGAGAAAAAACACCCCCAAAATATAGAGAACAAGGAATGGAGCAATCCAAATCCATGCTGGCTCACTTCTCCATTGCCCTTCTGTGGTTGCTGGAGCGGGGCCAGAGAAGGGCACCGGAGCTGGAGCAGGGCCTGGAGCACAAGTGTGATGGGGAAGGGCTGAGGGACCTGGGGGGTTTAGTGTGGAGAAGAGAAGGCTCAGGGGGGACCTGATCGCTCTCTGCAAGTGCCTGACAGGAGGATGGAGCCAGGAGGGGGCTGGTCTCTGCTCCCAAGGAACAAGGGATGGCACAAGAGGAACCGGCCTCAAGCTGCCCCAGGGCAGGTTTAGCTGGAGCTGAGGAACAATTCCATGCCCAGAGGGTGCTCAGGCATTGGAACAGGCTGCCCAGGGCAGGGCTGGAGGCACCGTCCCTGCAAGTGTTCCCAGCCCGTGGAGCCGAGGCCTCAGTGCCAGGGGTCAGTGGTGGCCTTGGCAGGGCTGGGAATGGTCGGGCTGGATGAGCTTGAAGGGCTTTTCCAGCCCAGCTGATTCCATGATTCCGTGATTCCATTAGTGTGTGCTCTGGAATGGGAGCACAGGCAGGTGCTGGGAAACCTCCTGTCCTTGTGAGGAGTCCTTGAATAATTCTGCATAATTGGCAGAGCTTCACATGAAAGTGGAGTCAGGATGGGGGTTGTTCTTCCCTGCTCTGTCTGTGCATAGTTTTCCTTTAATTGCCACCTAATTAAACTCTGGGAATGTTAGAACAATAGTAATGGAGGTGACAGCACCTGGGCAGGGAGTGGAGCAGGCAGAGGTGGTGGGATGTGCTGGTCTGTGGTGAAGGGGGAGCCCCAGAAAGCATGGAATGGGAGTACAGGGGGCTTGTACCCCTAAAGTGGATGGATGAAGTAGGGGTGAAAGTGCCTCTTTGTCCCCAGGGACGGTGGAAGAAGCCTGAGCTTGGTGGCAGGGATGAATCCTGCCCCGCACTGGGCAGTGCTGGAGGTGGGACACACGGGGTGGGTTGAGAGTGTCCCCATCCAGGACTTGCTCCTGCCTGGACCCGCTGTGGGGCTGGTGCTCTGCTTCATTCCTGGGGCCCTGATGTGGGATGCTCAGCTTGGTGACCCCACCACAGCCCTGGGGCAGGAACTGGTGCCGCTGGTGAAGGATGTCTCCATGGATCCTTAACACAGAGCCAAAGGCTGATGTGGCAGCAGCAAGTTCTGCACCACCCATCCCTGCAGCCGCCCGAGGTGGGATCATGGAATCCCAGCCTGGTTTGGGTGGAAGGGGCCTTAAAGCTCCTCCAGCTCCAACCCCTGCCCTGGGCAGGGACACCTTCCACTAGAGCAGGTTGCTCCAAGCCCCTGTGTCCAACCTGGCCTTGAACACTGCCAGGGATGGGGCAGCCACAGCTTCTCTGGGCACCCTGTGCCAGCGCCTCAGCACCCTCACAGGGAAGAGCTTCTGCCTCAGAGCTCATCTCAGTCTCCCCTCGGGCAGGACCTCCAAGTCCTTCTCCTCCGGTTGCTCCATCCCATCTCCCCCAGGCAGTGTTTGTGCTGGGGTTGTCCCAACCCCTGACCTGGCCCTTGCTGAGCTCCATGAGGTTCATGTCTGTCCAGTGCTGGATCTCTCACCACCACCACGTGTGTGTCGTGCCCGGAGGGTTGGTTTGTAGCAGACGTGCAGTCGCGGAGCTCACACAACACTTGTAGGTGCACCCTGCGCGCAAGGAGCAGCCCCGCTCGCCGGTGTTCACCACTCAGGGCTATGCAAATCCAGCCCAGGAGCTGCTAATGAGGGCTACAATTAGCAGTAATCACTGTACAGTCCTGATTTGATTAGATTAAGGAAACAAAGAGCTGGGAGGCGGGGGGTGCATGGGCCATCCCCAGCTGGGAAGAGTCGGATCCATGCCTACATCCTGCATCCTGCATCCCTCTGCATGGAGCAGGCGAGGCCAATCCATGCACTGCCCCCCATCCCATGGGATACGGGGGTGTTGGTGGGTTCCTGCACATCAAGGGATGTGGTTGGTGACCCCAAAACGCTGCACCCCCCACCCTGACCCCCATTTTTCCCCCATCCAGGACACCCAGAAGGCAAAGCAGTTCCTGCCCTTCCTGCAGCGCGCCGCCCGCTCCGAGGGTGGAATATGTCTTCAGTGGCTCCAGGCTGAAGCTCTTCATGCCAAAGGAAACCTGCCTCATCACCTTCCTCCTTGCAGGTGAGCCCCCGCCTGTGCCTGCCGTGCTGGGGGGTCCTCACCCCGCCGGGTGCAGGGTCCTCAGTCACCCCATGGGGCTGCGGTGAAGTCAATGCTGGTGCTGACAGGGGTAATGGGGCTGGAGGGCACTAAGTGGAAATGACCAGAGGGTTCCGTGGCTGCCCCATCCCTGGCAGTGTTCCAGGCGGGGGTGG
>NW_009939070.1:1279-5775 GCF_000696875.1 Nestor notabilis | reverse complement strand
ACGGGGCTCGGAGCAACCTGGTCCAGTGGAAGGTGTCCCTGGAGGTTGGAATTAGGTGGTGTTTAAGGTCCCTTCCTACCAAACCACTCTGGGATTCCATGGTTCTGTGACCCTGGGGATGATGGAGGTACCAGCAGATGCTCTGCTCTGGCTCCATCACCCCATGGGAGGAGGGTGCTCATCCCGGTGTGCACCAACCTGTCATTGAAGTAGGTCCTACAAAAACTAAAGGATTCCCCCCTACACCAATCCTGCTGGTGGTGCCTGTTTCAACCAAGGCTTTGCCTTGGAGCCGATCCTGGAAGGAGCATCTCGAGCCTGGGTGTTTGAAGGTGTTGCAGTGGGTCACAGTGATGGTCACCTGTGACACTGGGATGGGGAAGCCCATTCCCAAGCTCTGGCACTGCCAGATGCCTCGATAGGGGTGGATTTGGGGCGGCTCCTCTCTTGCTCCTGTTTCTATGGCAATGAGGGTGTCTGAATGATGACCCCGCACACGGATCGTTCACAGCTCCGTTATGAACAATTCCATGAGCATAAAAATAGAGCCTGGAAGGGGGATAAAACCACAGAGGTTTCCCTCAGCAGCAGCTCCTGCTGCTCCCACTAAAGGAGTATCCATCCAGCGCCCTGGAATCCCACCGGTGACCGTCACCATCACCAGCCCGGAGCGATGCTCTCGCCGCAGCCGGTCGGATCATTCCCAGGCTGGCTTCTGCCGTGTGGGAATCGTGTCCTAAACCTGTCCTTCTCCTTGTGCTTGTGCATATAAATAGTGACACAGCCTTATTTATAATTAACCATTCCTAAAGTCAGCTGCAAGCGACGGAGGGAAGGAGCCTCCCCCCTCCTGCGCCGGAGACGGTCGGATTTGGAGGCGATAGAACTCCCACGTGCTCGGGAGGAGGAATTCAGGGATCCTGAAATACTTCTGCTTCCAAAGGCTGCCGCTGGGGCTGGGCTGGGGGAATCCTGACGGCTCCTCCGAGTGCTTCCTGGGGTGGGAGCAGCATCCCGCTTGATCCGGCGTGGGGAGCCGGCACGCTCGGCGATGCTCTTCCCAAATTCCAGGCCCTGTGTTTGGTTGGGGTGAGATTTGCTCATTCCCAGTGGTTGAGTGGCCATTTGATGGGAGCTGGGAAGGAGCAGTCACAGATCCCGGTGCTGCCGATCTCAACTGTTCTCTTCCTCCCCGGTGGGATGCTCATGGTACATCTCCTGTGGAGACCCTGGATCCCATGGGATCCACGGCATCGACAGCTGATGAATCCCCTTTCCATGGTGGGATGAACAAGCTCCTGCTGTTCCTCCCCGGGTACCAGTGGTTAAATACATCGGTGTCCATGGATCCTGATGGATCCTGGTGATTCCAGGAGGCTCCGGCTCAGCCTCTCCACTTAGTCGGATGTTTTTAAAGGCAAGGGGAGGGCAGCCTGGAATTGGATGGCTCCAGGGAATGCGCTTGCTGCGAGTTATATTTAATCCCTGTTGCTGTGGAGACCGACTGGCTGTCGCCCGCTCCCAGGGGCTGATTTGCTCCCAAAAGTTCCCAAAGTGGGGATAAAACCTCCCCAGGCCAGGCTGCCTGTGGAGAGCCCGGGGGTGGCATTGCACAGGGCATCCTGCATTGCATGGGAGCATCCCACTTTGCATGGAAGCATCCTGCATGGCACAGGGCATCCTGCATTGCGTGGGATCATCCTGCATTGCACGGGATCATCCTGCTTTGCATGGGAGCATCCTCCATTGCACAGGAGCATCCTGCATTGCATGGGATCATCCTGCTTTGCATGGGATACTTACGCGTTGCTCAGGAGCATCGTGCATTCCTCAGGAGCATCCCAAGTTGCACAGGATCATCCTGCATTGCATAGAATCATCCTGCATCACACAGGAGTATCCTGCATTGCACCGAGTCATTCTGCATTGCTAAGGAGCATCCCATGTTGCACAGGAGCATCCTGGGTTGTAGGAGCATCCTGCATTGCACAGGGATATTCCACACTGCCCAGGAGCATCCTGCATTGTTCAGGACCATCCTGGGTTGCACATCCCAGCACCAGCGCATGCTGAGCTGCACTAATGGTGCTGCTGGAGTCACTTCTCAGGTGCTGGATCAAACCGTCCTGCTCCCTTCCAACCCCCCAGTTAGCTCCTGTTCCTGCTCCCGTTCCTGTTCCCGCTCCTGTTCCCGCTCCCCCCAGCTCTCCTCCGGGAAGTCCTGCCCCAGCTGAGGCTCTAATCAAGCTGCTCACGTTAATTACAGGCTAGAAAGGCAGGTAACTGCCAACGAGCACAGCAGACGACACCCTCCTCCTGCCTTCCCCTGCCACAGCCCCTGCCCAGCCACTGCTGTGGGTATTCCTGGGATGTGGCTGATTCCTCCCTTCCGGCATGGCTGATGATGCTGAGCTCGGTGCATCGGCCCCGTCCCCTCCTCATCCTCATGATCCCACCCCTATGGCACCAAACTCCGAGGCAAGAGCCCAGCATCCTGTGGATGCAGCCCTGGGGGGGTCAGGGTGGCCTCTTCCCATGGGATGCAGGTTCTGCAGCAGTCCAGCCTGGTGGATGGTTCTTGGAGCAGCTCTGCCTCTAATGAACCCCGTGCTCCATAGGGTCCCTCACGTGCTCCTTTCTCCATGGTCCTGTTCCATGGGGATCCCTGCTTCGTGGGGGTCCTTTGCCTGTGGTCCTGCTCCGTGGTCCTGCTCCATGGTCCTGCTCCATGATCCCTGCCCCGTATTCCTGCTCCATGGGGACCCCTGCTCCATGCAGGTCACTGCTCTACATGCTCTGTGGTCTTGCTCCGTTCAGGTCCCAGTTCCATGGGGGTCCCTACTTCATGGTCCTGTTTCATGGCAGTCCCTTTCTCCAGGGTCCTGCTCCATGTGGGTCCATGCTCTGTGGTCCTGCTTCCTTCAGGTCCCTGCTCCATGGGGGCCCGGCTCCATGACACCCTGGGTCCATCACCCCTCCGGTACTACTGGAGCATCCCCCAAGCCTCCATCCCTCCTCCCAGCCTCTGCTCACGCCCAGCAGCTGCATTTTGGGGTGACCCCTTGGCTCCCTCTGCTCCCCTCCAGCATTAGCCCCAACACAGCACCCATGTCCTGGGTGGGGGAACTGAGGGCTCCTACCCCGGAGCACCCACTGCAAACAGTGGTGAAAGTCCCCGATGGAACAGGGAGTCCCAGTTAAAGGGAGTCCCATTTTGGGACGATTTTGGGGGTCCCAGCATGGAGGGGTTCCTGATGCTCCCGAGTCGAGCATCACCAGAGTGGCTGGTGCCTCCCAAACCCTCCTCAGATGCCATCACCCATCGCTTAGAGCCAGCAATATGATGAATATCCGTGGTTTATGACTGCCTTTTATGTATATCTATATCAAATGTAAATGAGCATCATCAAGAGAAGACAGGTCCTTTGGAAATGTGACTTCAGGGATGCTCCCAAGGGAGCTTCATCCCGTCTTTCCAGCTAAAATATATACATTGGAGAGCTATAAATATGTGCAAATAGAGAGGAGCTGATTCCATCCCGGGTACCACTTCCCCAGAAAGACTGCACAGTCTGATGCCGACACGAGCTGTGCGGTGGGATTGATACAGTGGAGGAAAGGGATGGATCCAGAGGGACCTGGAGAGGTGGGAATGTGTGAACCTGATGGAGTTCAACGAGGGCAAGGTCCTGCACATGGGATGGGCAATTCCAAGGACAAACACAGGTTGGGAAGGGGGTGGGATGAAGCCTGAAGAGAAGGACTTGGGGATTCCCATCCCTGGCAGTGTTCAAGGCCAGGTTGGACACAGGGGTTGGAGCAACCTGCTCTAGTGGAAGGTGTCCCTGCCCAGGGCAGGGGTTGGAGCTGGAGGAGCTTTAAGGTCCCTTCATCCCAAACCATTCCATAATTCAGGAACTGATGTATTTTTATGGTGATTTTGGTTTGGATCTGAGGTCAGGACACGGTGACAGGACAGGGAGGGGGTGTCCTGCATTCCCCCTGCTCCGGGCTGGATTGGCAGGAGCTGTCTCCGTCCAGCCCCCTCGCTGCTCCCGGCTGATTCCCTCTTCCCGACAGCCTCTATTTTGGTCGGGATTCATGGTTAAAAATACGCCACGCTCCCACACGGGCTCTGTGGCAGCAGCCGAGTTCCCATCACGACTCAGAGCCCGACAGGGAGGGGGTGTCCTGCATTCCCCCTGCTCCGGGCTGGATTGGCAGGAGCTGTCTCCGTCCAGCCCCCTCGCTGCTCCCGGCTGATTCCCTCTTCCCGACAGCCTCTATTTTGGTCGGGATTCATGGTTAAAAATACGCCACGCTCCCACACGGGCTCTGTGGCAGCAGCCGAGTTCCCATCACGACTCAGAGCCCGGGAAAGGAGGGAATAGTGACAGGAACCCCTTTGGCATCCCGGCGGGATCCATCCCGAAGCCTCTGGTCCAGTGCTGCAGCAGTGAATCCCATCCCGCCGGCTGCGGGGCAGGCCCGCGCTC
>NW_009939070.1:0-1264 GCF_000696875.1 Nestor notabilis | reverse complement strand
GATGTGGCTCCTCTCCTCCCACCTCCTCTATTTCTCCCCATATCCATAAATCCTCTTGGAGAGCAGTGGCAGGTGCGGTGCCATCCCTACTCCCTGTGTTGGTCGTGGTTATGGCACAGCAAAGAGGGGGGAAAGCTGTGTAGAGACCAGGAATTAGGGCTGGAAAAGTTCCTGCTCCAGAGGTGATGGGAAGTTGGTGGTAAATCTGACTGTGGGATGTCCTGGAATGCTGAGGGGTATCCTGGGATGATGAAGGATACCTCGGGATGGTGTAGGATGTCTCAAGGATGCCATGGGATATACTGGGATGCTTCAGGATGAGTGGGATGATGCAGGATATCCTGGGATGCTGCAGGATAGATAACCCCAAGGATGCTGTGGGATGTCGTAGGGATGCTACAGGATGCCTCATGATGCTGTGGGTTATCCTGGGATGCTGCAGCATAGATACCCCAGGGATGCTGCAGGATGCCCTGGGATACTTGTAGGATGCCCCAGGGGTATTGTGGGAAGCCCTGTGGATGATGTGGGATATCCTGGAATGCTGCAGGATGCCCCAGGGATGCTGCAGGATACTCTGGGATGCTGTGGGATGCTCACCCTCACCCCTCAACCTATATTCCTGCAGGAATGGGGCTGGGGTTGGAGCATCCTCCTCATCCCCATCCACCGCCTCCTGCATTCCCACCGGCTCCAGGGATAACGCATTTAACCAAAGTGAGTTGCGGTGGAATTCTTCTGGGATCCCAGGGGGGAGCGGTGGAGCAGCATCCCTCATTGTGCACATTAATCCATGGCAGCTTCCCGGGAAGAGCAGCAGAGCCACGGCTTCGGTTCTGTCTCATCATTGAAGTGCTGGTAACTTTGCCAAGCGCTTTCCCGGGGCTGAGCATCCTCATTCCGACCTTTTCAGGTTTCCCATTCCCAAAATCAAGCTTCCCTTGTGTGGGCTCGGGAAGATCGGAGCAGATGGAGGGATCTGGAGCGGCTGCTGCGCTATTCTTTGGGAATAAATCACTGCTGTGGTGCATAACCCTTCCCCCAGCCCCTGCTTGCTCCATGCAGAGGAGGAGGAGGAGAGGGAGGAGGAAGGGAAGATGCTCTTGGCAGCACTGGCTCCCAATCCCCTTTCCCAGTGCAGTGGGATGCTCTTTGCCGGAGACAAGGCTGCTGTGGCCTCGCCGCAGAGCTGGTGGTGCCGTGCCAGAGCCATTCCCGCCCAGCGCCAGCGTTCCAGGAGCAGGAGGAGGAGATGCAATCCGCT
>NW_009939069.1:5204-6666 GCF_000696875.1 Nestor notabilis | reverse complement strand
GGAGCCTCGTTGTAGCTCTTCCCAGCAGGATGAGGTGGATTCCAAAGGGATGCGGGGCTGACATGGGAAACGGGAATGGGGAAACAAAAGGAAGCTCCCGGAGCCTGAAATCCTCAGGGAAGAGGGGAGTTGGCATCCCAAATCGCTCCGTAATCGTCAGTTTGGGGCCCCCTCTATAGGGCAATAAGACCCCCCCCAAGGCAATAAGATCCCTCAAGAGCATCCCAAACTAATCCCATATGTGAAAGGAAAAGCTGGAGGAGTCCAAGGGCGGCGCCAGCGTTTTGGGAATGACGACGGAATTCCGTGTGCCTTTGTCTCTTGCTCTGCCTCAGCCTGAATGCTGCCGCCGCCGCCGATCCTTAGGGATGGTCCTGCTGAGGTTTGGGAGCGCTGGGGGAAGGGAGGTGTGGGAGCTTGGTGGGTGGAAGGTGGTATTCCCAAAGGATGGATTATAACGGCTTCGAGGCTGTCCCGCTGTCTCGTAGGTGGCCCCACACAACTACCCGGAGCATCTCCTCCCTAGTAACTACTACTGGGAGCTGGTCGTCCCACCCGGCCTGTCCCACCAAGTAGTAGGGTGGTGGAACAGGGTGTTGGGTGCTCCCGCCTTCAGGCAGCTCCTTAAATCCCAGTTTCTGGAAGTGTGTGGAGCAGCACAACCGAGATGACCGTGTTCATACCTCATGCCCATCCTCCACGTGAAAAAGTGCGGATGCCATTCCATTGCCTTCCATGGAGCCTCTTTTCCATCTGGAAACATAGGAATCACGGGAATATAATAGGAAAATAGGAATACCATACCATCATTATATCCTTGGAAGTGTTCAAGGCCAGGTTGGACGGGGCAACCTCCCCTCGTGGGATGAGCTTGAAGGTCCTTCCCTATTCCATGATTCCATGATCTTTCTCATCCCAGAAAGCATCAGAGGAGCTTTTCCATGTGGATGGATTCTACACCTCCTTGATGTCCTTTCTCTTCCCAGGTAAAACAGAAAGAGGTTCCTACTCATCCTATGGAAGAGATTCCAACCTCCAGGGCTGCCACCAGGTAAGCGGAAGCCCGCAGAGCGGTGGGGGCGGGATAACTCCCACTGATGGATGAGCTTTCCTCTGGAAAACTGGGCATCTTGGGAATAAGCTCCGGCATGAACGGGCGTGGGCTGCTCCAGCGTGGGATTCACGTGCCAACGGGGGCTTAAAGCTCCCGCTTGAGCTCTACTGAGGCAGGGAAGTGATGGGGCTTCTGGTGGTGATGCGGGTTGACCTGGTGGTGATTCAGGTTGACCTGATGAGGTGGGTTGCCCTTTCAGCTGTGGCTTGGGTTGACCTGATAGCAATGGGTTCTGCTTGAGTTGACCTGATCAGGGCGCTCATCCTGGCTTGTGTTGACCTGATAGTGTGTCCTGATGGGTGGCAGCTTGGGTTTACCTGATGGCCCAAGGTTGACACTCGCTTTTGT
>NW_009939069.1:4678-5178 GCF_000696875.1 Nestor notabilis | reverse complement strand
TGTTGATGGGTGTCAGCTTGGGTTGACCTGATGGTCACAGTTGATGCTTGTGTTGACCTGATAGTGACGTGTTGGGTGGCAGCTTGGGTTGACCTGATGGTCACAGGTTGAGCCGGGCTTGGGTTGACCTGCTAGCCGGTAAGCAGAGCTGTGTTGAGCTCTTGCTCGTCCCTTGCCCAACGCCACAGTGGTTGGCTCTTCCCAACAGGACAATTCCAGGAATGACACGAGTGGGACCACACCATTGTATCCCTGTGTCACCACCGGGAATGCTGCTGCCAGCACCCATTCCAGCTTTCCTAGGATGCGGATGACGGTGTGCGGCAACAAGCTTGCAGTGTGGGATCCAAATGTCTATGGAATACCCCTTTTTGTTTGGGAATTGCTTTTGGGTGGAAGTGGAGGCCAGGAGGCTAAGAGCAACGGCATCCCGAGGGAATCTTGCTAGGGAAGCAGGAGGAGTGGAGTGAAATGCTGGAATTCCAGTGGAACACAAAGGA
>NW_009939069.1:4163-4618 GCF_000696875.1 Nestor notabilis | reverse complement strand
CTTGATATTCCAGGGTTTAAAGGGATCGACCAACCAAAATGGGTTTGATTTTCCTAGAGGAAAAGGAAATCCTTGATCCCACCAGCCTCACAGGGAAGAACTTCCCAAGATCCCATCCCGATCCCACTGTTTGAAGCCCACCCCTGCTCTTTAGGTGCCTCCTCAGTCATCCGAGGGCATCCCCCTTCTAACTGCTCCCACTTGCTTGCGATAGATCCTTCGGGATGGAGGCAGGTGGTGATGCGGATCACCGTGTGGTGCCCATCACCGTGTGGTGCCCACCACGGTTGGACCTTCATGGACAACCACCACTCTTGGTGTGCCCTGAAGCCCAGCAGCCGAACCCCCCCCATCCCGCTGTTCTGAGGAGCACAGACCACATCACCCCTGCAGCAGGACCTCAGGTGGGGCCTCCCCATCTGCAGGCTTGGAGGCCACCCGCCAATGGCTTACAA
>NW_009939069.1:577-3516 GCF_000696875.1 Nestor notabilis | reverse complement strand
CTTAGTGCCCTCCAAACCCCCTTAGATGCCTCCAAACCCCCCTTAGGTGCCTCCAAACCCCCCTTAGATGCCTCCAAACCCCCGTTAGATGCCTCCAAACCCCCCTTAGATGCCTCCAAACCCCCCTTAGATGCCTCCAAACCCCCCTTAGGTGCCTCCAAACCCCCCTTAGATGCCTCCACCAGGCGCCCGCCCCGTTGGAGGAGCTCCCCGCTTGCCCGGCGAGCCAAAGGCCACCTTCCTCCTGGTGCTCCCGCGAGGAGGG
Source organism: Nestor notabilis (assembly GCF_000696875.1). NCBI lineage: Eukaryota > Metazoa > Chordata > Aves > Psittaciformes > Psittacidae > Nestor > Nestor notabilis. The sequence goes on along the minus strand of NW_009939069.1, from coordinate 3,251 downwards.
AGCTTCAGATGTCCTCAGCTCGCCGCAGTCTGCTCGGCACCCAGAGACAACTTGGGCTTGGAGCTGCTTTGGGAAGTTAATGAGAGAATGTCACCATCTGCCTGCCTGTTCCCAGCCTGCTCTTGTGTTCCTGCCGCTCGGCGCTGCCTTCCGAGAGGGGCTCCTCCGGGAATGGCAGCGGCTAAAAAAGCTGCCTGGGAAGAGGGAGCAGGGAATGGTTTCCCTCGGAAGAGACCTTCCAGCTCAGAGGGATGAGGAAGGACCTTCCTGCTCCAGCCCTCAGCCTTGCTCCAGGGATGGGCTCCTCCTTCAACCCGAGGTGCCCTCGGCCTCGCCGGGAAGCGCTTCCCGAGATCCCATCTCAGGGTTGAAGCCATTCCCTTATCCTGCCTTTCCGTCCTTCTCTATTGCTTCCTAACCCTCCCTCCGGCCTCTTCCCATGGGATTGGCTGCTCCGGGAGCTTCCCCACCTCCATGGGTGCCCCTTTGCATCCGTGCTGTAGAACCCACCTCTTCTTGGGGCCCTTCAGCTCCAGGGCCCGCTTGTGCCTCCGCTTCCTTCCCAACGAGGACTTGGGCTTTCACTTCCCTTCTCCTCACCCTTCCCTATCTAAGCAGGCTTCCCAGCCTCGGATGCTGGGGGTGATGGACCCGGCCTGGTGCACTGGAGGAGCTCAGAGGGGTTCGAAGGTGAGGATGAGGATGGTCTTCCCCTCCGGAATCCCTTCTCCCATCCCAAAGGGGGATCGTCGAAGGGCTGGATGGGCCAAGGAGGACCCGGGGACATCCCCCCTGGATCGTGGTGGAGGCCTTGCTGGAGCTGGGATAAAGCGGATCCCAGTGAAGTGGCTCTTCCCAAAGAGTCTTTGGGATGGTCCTTCAGGAAAAGCAGGCCCAAAGTTGCCTGCCCACGAATCCTCATCCTGGATTCATGGAATGGTTTCCATTGCAGGTCCCTTCCGATCCAAAGCATTCCATGAGCCTGTGATCCATCCCTTCTCCTTCCTCTCTGCCGGCACTGCTGCCCCAGGCTGGGAGAAACCCTGGGTGCCACCACATTTGGCATCCCATCATTCCCATGCTGCTTCCCAGAACCGGGAACATCCATCCCACGGCCTCATCCCTCGTCTCATCGATCCAGCACTACCCATCCCTTTGGGAATGCTCCGATGGGATCACGACCCACCACCACTTGGCAAACGTTCAGCTCTTTGCATCCCAAGCCCTTTCCCTGCTGCCTGCCACATTCCCGGGACGAGGCTTCGGAGCCGGGATCGCGGCGGGGAACTAAGACGTCAAATAGAAACCCCACATCCATCCATGAGGAAAAGCAAGGGATTTTTCCCTGTTTAGTCTTATCCAAAGCTTTTGGATCCGGGCTTGAAGGTTTGGGAGGAAAATTCCTCCTTTTCCTGCTCCCATCTCCCCCATTTCCATAACAAAGGGAGGAGAACCCAGCCTTTCCCAAGTGTTTTCCACAAAGCTGGAAGTGCAATTTGGCTGGGTTTCAGGCGCAAAGCACAAAGAGGCAGGTTTGCCATCGGAGGGGGGTTCATTCCAGGAGGGGGGAATATCGTATCCATATGGATCTGAAATTGCCACACGCCGCGCGGCTCGGCTCCGTCTCTGTCTTTGTCTCGTTATTCCGATGGCGGAGGCAGGATTCAGAGCTGCCTGCTTGAGTTTTCGGGATCGGGGAAGGGAAAAGGGCAGGATAATGCTGGAGCACGGAAGGAAACTCATGGATTTTCTCATTCCAGCTGCTGGGAAAAGGGGGTTTTCCCCCTTATTCCCATTGTCCTGCCGGGCTTGGGGCTGAAATCCCGGGATCGGAGCTCTTTTCCCCCCCATCCCTCCTAAACACTTGGCCAACTCCTCCTTTAGGAATAGCAGCTATTAACTCCTTGTTCCTTAGGATGCGGCCTCATTCCTTACGTTGGGAAGATGCAGCGTGGAGGCAGGCGAAGGTGGAAGCGGGGCTGGTGTCTCTCTTTGTTGTAAGCCATGAGTAGCGTGACACCTCGTGTAGGTCCAGGATCCTCTTAGCAGCTCGGAAGATGGATTGAGCCCTAGTTCTAGTCTCCTTAGGGAATAAGGCACTGGGAATACGGGATAAGACATCCCTGTCCCGTAGCAGACAAAGGAAGCAGGGTTTACACCGGGTTTAAGCGTGGAGGAGCGCGATACACACCACCAGGAGCACCCATCGCCCACCAGGCTTGGGTGAGGCCCACCCAAGCCCACAACGGGGTTGGAACATCTCAGGTCTTGAGGTGGATCCCGTTGGGTCCAGGGGAAGCGCTTGGAGCCGTGAGAAGGTGGCACGAAGCCCTCGGTGGGGGGAAACCATGATGGTTTCTCACCCCACAAAGGGTTGTAGCCGTGAAACCTGGGAGCTCCATGTCCCACCAGGACCTAAATCCATACTTTTGGCCTTTCCTTCCTGCTGGAAAAGCGGGATTTTACTCTAGAGATGAAGCTTTGGGTGGAAACCCAAAGGCACCGACGGCTTCGTGTGTGTTTTAGCCCCGTTCCAGCCCCGGGCGCTCGAGGCGCTCCCTCGCAATCCCAGGTTCTCCCCAAACCCAAGGAGCCGGGATGCGGGAATTCATCCAGGCGATGCTCGGAGTCAGCCTCCGGCGCCTCGGGATGCCCCACGCTCGGCCTTGACGGG
>NW_009939069.1:0-257 GCF_000696875.1 Nestor notabilis | reverse complement strand
AGCCTTTGTTTTCGGGGGGTGACTGCCTTGGGAGCCAGCTCAGTTCTCAGCGGGTTAACCAGGGAGCAGGGGCAGAGTCATAATTGGCCTATTTAGAGGCGTTTTGCATGTGAATGGTGTGTTCGCGGAGCGTTGCGGAGTCTGTTGTGAGTGCCACGCTGATTAGAATTTCGATTAGGGAAAACACATTCCCTACTTTCCCCCCACGCCCCCAACGAGTTCCCTGCGGGAAAAGTTGGAGTCCAAGTCAGGAGAAA
>NW_009939068.1:252-15927 GCF_000696875.1 Nestor notabilis | reverse complement strand
TCTTTATAGGGATTTAAAGCAAACCTCTCCCTTCTGAGGCGACCCGGGGAGAAGACCTATACCCAGCGTTGCCGCTTGTTTGTTGGGAATTTGCCTGCTGATATAACAGACGAAGACTTTAAAAGACTGTTTGCCAAATATGGGGAGCCGGGAGAGGTTTTTATCAACAAGGGGAAAGGCTTTGGATTCATTAAATTGGTAGGCTTTCATTCTGTACATCCACCCATTCAGTCCTTCCGAAATAGTCATTTGCGATTTGGTTTTTCTAAAACTGGATCTTAAAACTTCCCTCAGGAATCCAGAGCTCTTGCAGAAATTGCGAAGGCAGAACTGGATGATACCCCCATGAGGGGTCGACAGCTTCGTGTTCGGTTTGCCACACATGCTGCTGCTCTCTCAGTGCGTAATCTTTCACCCTATGTGTCCAACGAGTTGCTGGAGGAAGCTTTTTCCCAGTTCGGTCCGGTGGAAAGAGCTGTTGTGATTGTAGATGATCGAGGTAGATCAACAGGAAAAGGCATTGTTGAGTTTGCATCAAAGCCAGCTGCAAGGAAAGCCTTTGAACGGTGTACTGAAGGAGTGTTTTTGTTGACAACGTAAGTATTTTGCAGCTTAGTTTTTTTAGTTTTAAGCTGAATAAAGTTGTCAGCTACTAGTTCTTCAGATTGGAGGTTCTGATGCAGAAGTAAACCGAGTATTTTTTGTTCAGCACTCCTAGGCCAGTTATTGTGGAACCATTGGAACAACTGGATGATGAAGATGGTCTTCCAGAAAAGCTTGCTCAGAAGAACCCAATGTATCAAAAGTAGGCACTATCTTTTGGCTTCAAGCATATGTAGGTGATGTACATAGTATTGTCCTAGGCTTTAAAGGAGATTGAGTAGTTTTTCAGAAATGAGCTGTGAGCGTTGAGTAGTATTTTCAGTTCTTGTTGGTTTTTTGGTAGTGGTTTGGCTTCAGGTAATGTAATGTAGAGATCTTATCTGTTCAGCATATGCACTAAGCGTTACCAAAGCAATTTTCTACGTTGCATCACAAAGAAACAGTAAAGGTTTAAATAGCTGCTCAGTAACAGACAGTTCTGACATACATAGGAAATCAGACTTCAGCTGTTTGCTCATCCTGTTGAGAACTGCCATCTCACGGTGTATTTCCTATTGATGCTCTCATGGAGAACTCACACACAGATGTTTGTGATGTGAAATGAGGAATTAAGTAAAATTTTAACTCGTTCCATGATTAATAAAAATTATCTGCTTCCAGATGTGCCTTAGGAGGCTGAGCATAAAAGAATAGATAAGAGTCTTCCTAAATAGTAGGTTTAGGTTAGGGTACATATGCTAAACCTGTGTGTTGTAAGAATGCTGTGTTTTAAAAGAGAGTGCAGGGTAGAGATCCAGCCTGTCTTGTGTGAGAAAGTGTTCAGAATTAGTAGCTTTGATCCAAAACTACGAGCAGTTCAGAGGCAGTGTCTGAAAACATTGCAGATTACTGTGGTGTTCCTTAAATGTTAATGCTTTACGTTCCTAATGTGTGGAAAGCTTTTGAACTTCCCAAGTTTAGTTCCTTTAATTACTGAGTCTTTAACTCCAGTTTCTTTGTATGACAAAATGAATTGGTGGCCCTCAGGCAGTTTGAAAGCTGTTAAAGTGAAGATTATTACTTGCCTTTGACACGTAGTGCTTTGGGTAAGCTGGCTCTGAAAAACTCCATCTCTCCATATGCTGCTGTTTTGAGCAGCGCTATGTACTTGGGCAAAGGGCTGTCTTGTCTGTGGTTTTGGCACCTGACTGTTGCAGGCAAGGGAGTATCTAAGGAAGAAGATAAGATGAACATGCAGTAGAATTGCAAGCAGGAAGATTTGCCTGGGGGTGATGGTGCAGGAGTCTCTTATTGCTGTGGTAGTCACAGGGTTTATATGAAATGCTGCTGGGCTGTTACCAGCATCCTCACACAAGTCTTCTGTCACGTCACTCTGAGGTCGTATGTTCAGGGCTCCTTTGCTGTTCCCTGATAATCCTGCTATTCTGCATGTGATTTTTTTGTTGACCTTCAGATTCCAGGTTTACCCGGTCTGAATGAGCATCTTCCTTTCTGCATGGAAAGAGAGACTCCTCCCCGCTTTGCTCAGCCTGGCAGTTTTGAATTTGAATATTCCCAGAGGTGGAAATCTTTAGATGAAATGGAAAAGCAACAGAGAGAGCAAGTAGCAAAAAACATGAAAGATGCCAAGGACAAACTTGAAAGTGAGATGGAAGATGCTTATCATGAGCATCAGGCAAACCTTTTGCGTCAAGGTAATTGGCTGTCAATTCTAGCTGATCTCTTTGCTTTCAGTGCTGGATTAAATGGGTGGCTGGCTGGTGGTTTCATGAATAAATTCATGCTTCCTACTGCTAACTAGAGAATTTCAGGCTTAAAGAGCAGCTGATGGTTTTTCAGTTTGTGCTTAAATGAAGGGTTGTTAAAACTAGTGACACTCGGAACGTGGCTGGCTGCCTTCATGCTGCTGAGGGTGATCTCCCAAATCTGAGTGTAAATCTGACATGAGTTTGTGAAATAGCTGCTGACAGACTTCATTTCTGCAGACCTCATGAGGCGTCAGGAAGAGTTGAGACGTATGGAGGAACTCCATAATCAGGAAATGCAGAAACGCAAGGAAATTCAGCTGAGGTTGGTTTGGCTTTTGTGGGAGTTTGTTCAAAGTTACATTTGTTTGATTTTTTTTTTTTTCCCAATTACTTATCTGGAGGTTTTTATTTTTCAAGAAACACCATCGCTGCTTCACTTTGTGCATGAGAAATTGAACTGCAGTGTAAGTCTTTCCTCAAGACCTTGAGCATCATAAGAGTATCTTTTTTTGCTTAACTGTAATCACTTGGTGCCTTTTAAATTGCTGATGCAAGTGATGTTGATGAGTGAATGTGTCACACTCCTGGGTTTTAACAGTCTGCTTTGGGGTGATCAGGCAGGAGGAGGAGCGGCGCAGGCGAGAGGAGGAGATGATGATACGTCAGCGGGAGATGGAAGAACAGATGAGAAGACAGAGGGAAGAGAATTATAGTAGAATGGGTTACATGGATCCAGTAAGTAAAATCATGCTAGTTTTTTGCATATATTACGATGTTCAGAAATTTTTTGGATGTATTGTCAAGACTGATGCGTTTTGCTTCCTTTAGGTTAGATACCGTGTTGCCATTGGGTAGGTGGAGGGGTAGTAGTGGTTGTATGTGTGCTTTATCTCCTGAAAAGGTGCGGATTTCAGTTGGTTACCTGTGCTAAAAGTTGTTTCTTCTATGCAGAGGGAGAGAGACATGAGAATGGGTGGTGCCACCACAATGAACATGGGAGGTAAAGAATTTTTAAATGATTACTTTCTGTGGCTAACTCAGAAAGCGTCAGAATATGATTATGTATTTCTCTTCCTTAGATCCTTATGCTTCTGCAGCCCAGAAATTCCCACCTCTTGGAGGTGGTGGCGGCATAGGTTATGAAGCTAATCCAGGAGTTGGCCAAGCAGCCATGAGTGGTTCTATGATGGGAAGTGACATGGTAATGTATCCTGTGGTGGCGTTAGCTTAGCTCAAGGAAAATGTTGTGGTTGGGGATCGAGTTCTCTGCCAGTGTTCGGATGGTTGTGTTATTTCACTGTTCACTGCTGACTTTCTTGTCAGGTATTTTAACACGAAGACAAGTGTGGCAGTTTGTTAGATTAGTTCTTAACCATTATGGGAGCTTACACAGTCGGAAGTTGTTTGAAAGTGAATTCAAACGTGCTGTTCAGCGTATTTGCAATTGACTGTGACTTCATTGGACTTGGGAAATTCTGCGTCACTGTTGGGCTTGGAAGGATTTTTTATAAATTCTAGTGAATGACAAATTTCAGCATGGAAACATGTAATGTAGCTCTTCAGTAATTTCACCTTCTGTGTTAACGGACAAGAGAGATTTTTGTTCTTTCCAACGTGTAACACTGCATTTGTTTTGGCCCTTCCAAGCCTAGTTAGGATTGATGCATGTTGGTATGGATATGCTGTTGTTTCCACAGTCTGCGCTCACATCTGTTTAAGCAGCAGATGAACTTAAGTAATCACTGGTGAACAGCGTATCCCTTACTCTGTATGCTCATGTTTGCTATAGAAGAGCAGAAATGCTGGGGTTCAGCTTCAGGCATGTTCCAGTGATCCTTGACTGTAGCCATTTTGTGGTTCCTGTCTCACAAGGGAATGATAGCCCTTTCTTTTCCCGTGTTGAGCATGACTGACTAGGTAGTTTGATAAAGCTGCAGCATATCTCACCTTCCGAGGTATGTTTCCAAACTGTACTATTTTTGGCACACTAAATGTGTGACTGGGCTTTGAGCCTGCTTGGTGTTATCACACTGAAGCAATATGGATGTAGATTAAAGAAATGCTTAACGGGTAGGGTGGAAAACTGTGTTGGCTTAGGTGGCAATATTACTGTGCTTTCACCCTCCTGAAAGGGTGTACACTCTGTAGCACAAGCTGAACTAAATGATTTTTGGGTGGGTTTAGGCCTCTGGCTTCATGTTGTGAGCTACCATAGTAGCTTGTCAGGAATCTTCTGGTTTTTTGGGGGAACCATGTCTTTGGAATGGTAACTTTGCAGAGCATCAGTGATCCAGTAGACAGTGCTGTTGGCCTTAATGTATCTAACCTACTGATACTGAAGCAGATCCTAAGCTTCCCGTGAGCAGTTAGGCAGTCTGTGGTGAATGCTGTGTACAATCATGGTACAGGTGCATGCTGAACTTGTGTAACACTTGAAAACGGGCTATGGGCAAAAGGGGTGACAGTAAGATGGTTTAACTGCCTTGAGTTTCTTAGGATGGGGATCTCTGCCACACAATGCTGTCACAGTTACTGGGCCAATACCTTTTAAACAGAATTGGAGATAAGCTGCCATGAATTAGGCAGAAAGAACCTAGGTAATCTTTCTGAAATTCCTTTCTTGGAAGGGTTCAAACTGACTTTCAGAAGTCAAGAACTTGAGGGGTGAATTTTCAGTTGCAGATACTTTTTGTAACAACCAACCTACCACTGTTCTATACTGGGTAGTGGGAAAACTTGCCTGAAATGAAAGTTTAAAGCTATCTTTGAGTTTATAATTTGTCCATTCTATAGATTGAATGCTGATCACACCTACTCAGACAGTAACTAAATGAAATACATGCAACTATAGGCGCTAGTGAAAAATACCTGAAGCCTCTGCTTTATTGCAGGGCGATTTAGCTTTTACATCTTGGTGTGAAACCTTTCAGTGCTGTGAAGTTGTGAATTTTCCAAGAGCTTGTGGTGAAGGCGGGGTGGGAAGGGAGATACTGACTGGATGCACACAACCCTTTGTGCAGAGTTCTAACTGGAAACACTGGATAAATAAATAGCTCTTTGAACACGTTTGTGTATTCTCCAGCAGCAGTTCCGCAGTGTCCTTTGCTCGAGCATTGTGGTGGTTAGGTACAGCTAAATCACTGGTCACTAGCTTTTTTCACACTTTTGTTTTTCTTCTTGCAATCCAGTAGTGCTCACAGTCACTTTTGGTTACTGCCTAAGGCCTCTGCAGTTTAGTCAGCAGACCGTAGTCTTAACCCCATCTTGAAAAGCACATGGTCTCTATTGCAGCACATGCCATTAACTGGTGAGTAGGCATTCTGTTTACAATGACATTTTATGAATGTCAGCTCATACTTCAGTGAACTCAAGATACGTTCTCTGGCTAGGCTTATTCGGAAATGACAGTGATGGAATCTAAGCTTTTACTGCACTAAAGGTGAGAAGTTTGCAAGCTGTTTGCATTAACTTGATTGAAAATTGCTAGAGCTCATTTGGAAAAGTTGTTAATTCACATCTGCACTAATGCTTACATTTCTAGCACTGCAGGGAGGATCTGTTCTTTGTGACAGATGTATGAGAATGCATCAAGTGGGAACATACCTCAAGGCATGTATTACAATAAACTAATTTTTAAATTACCCTTTTTTCCTTTCTATGTTCCCGGTACCTGTGGATCGGCTCAATGGTGATTGTATCGACGAACCTTGACTACGGAACCTTCTAAAAATATATACTTAACACACATGGACATCAACTACATATAATGAACTGTTAATTCTGTTCCAATAGCGTCCTGAACGCTTTGGGCAGGGAGGTGCGGGGCCTGTGGGTGGCCAGGGTCCTAGAGGAATGGGGCCTGGAACACCAACAGGATATGGTAGAGGGAGAGAAGAATATGAAGGCCCAAACAAAAAGCCCCGATTTTAGATGTGACCTGTAGTTTCATTCCAGTTTGTTTTTTGTCTGTCTTGTTTAGACACCAACTTTTTAATTCTTGCATTTTAGTAAGAAAGCTACGTTTTTATGGATGTTAGAAAACTTACTGACCTAATATTTGTAAGTGGTCTGTTTGGGCGAGTACAATTTAATTATGTAATGCAGTGTTTCAAAACAAACTTAGCTGTTTTTTTGATGTATAACGTCCCTAACTTGATGGCAGTGTACCTTGTGCCACTGAATTCCCAAAGTGTACCAACTTTTTTTTACTGTGCTTCAAATAAATAGAAAACTAAATGTAGTAACTCTTATTGCCATTCGTGGTTAAACATAACGAGGCTAAACCCCACACCTTCTGCAGTAAACTGAGAGTCTTGAGTAGAGGTCAAACTAGACCAAGGTGTGGAACTGCAGGGAAGAGTGAGCTCTCTTCACAAAATGCCTCTATCCTAAGATTGGGTCAAATAGTAGCCTAACTTTGCAGTAGGTGCAGATCTTTTTTTGAGCATCAATTGTGCTGCAATAAGGAAGCAAATGGAAATCTTGCAAGTGCTGTAAGATGCTCTAATTTGAGCTACACTGCAAGCAGTGCAGTATGTAACGATGTTCCTATTTTAGCTATGGATAATGGGTGGTGGGATGGTAGCACTTAAACCACCTTGGCAGTTACTGCTTGGAATCTTGTAAAGACTTTAAGCAGAAGACTAGCAATGGTTATTTTAAACTAAATTGATAGAATGACTTGCATTGGCTGACTTCCTAACTAAAGGATTGTTAATGTGATATTTCTATGCTCTTAAGCTGTCTTGAGATTACAGGATCTGGCCTTGCTCCGTATTGTATACTTACCTGAAACTGCTTGGCAAAAAGACCAGAAGTGTTACTGTAGTGATGAAGGTTAACTTGCTTATGTCCTCATGGTAACTGAGTGGACTAATTTGCCTAGTTCAGAATACAATCATTTGTATTATGGGGACTGCAGGAACTGTTCTTAAATCGTGTAGCTGGTGGGCAAATCCTAAAAACCTGTATGTAAAATACAGAAATCAGCTTGCTTGCATGATGGTTATTGCTCTTATTATTGATGTTTGGAGATAATGCATCAAAAAGTAGTATCTGAATCTGGAGTTTGAGAGTTAATACTTCACAGTACGAATAAACTCCCTTTAAGGTTTTTTTTGTAGAAGATCTGATGAATTCATTAGCTTGCTGTTCATTTTATTAAGCCCCAGAGGAATTTCAGAGCAGTCTGGACTCATTGATAAGGTAGTTTCTTTGCTTATTATTACATTGTACCAGCTAAGCTGGGAACGTGGCTTCCCAGTGTAAAATACCTTGGTGTTAAGCAGGTTGACATATCCTGCATTGGCACGAAGTAGGTAACCTTAGTTTGGCTGTACCTTCACATGATCCCCCAACTACTGAGCATTCTGTGAGTAGCTTTAATATCTTCCCAAGATCTTTCCCATTCCTTGTGCTGAGCATTGGCTAATTCTAAATTCTATGCTAAATTTTCTCTGCAGTTAAAACTGGGTTTCAGATTGCAGTATTTTAGAGTGCAGGTGATCCCTCTTGAAGTACTTGCTGCAAGTGCTGTTACTCCTTAACTGAAGAAATAGCCTGTTGGGAATTGTTGATCCCAGGTAACACAGGCTTGGAATATCAAGCGCGCTGAAGAGTGCCTCAGCTTGTTTGGTGAATGCTTCTTACTTTCCCAGAAAAGTTTGGGGGTTGATAACATGCTACAACAATGAATTAACTGCTCTTCAGGAAATTCCCAATTGGCAGTTCCTAAACTGCAGAGCAAGTATTTGGGAGTACTTGTATTGGATACTTAGTTTAAAAATCAGCAGGACCGATGCAATTTGCTTTGTTGAAGTAGTGTTAACCAATGCCTATGTTTTGTGGAGGGTGTTCGTGGGACACCCACAAAAGGTGAAGGTGTCTGAGCTGGGGAATTCTGAACATAAACATTAAATTAATTTTTTCAGTTTATTTTTCAGATTACATGTCATTCTTTATTAAAGAGATGCTGGTGCATATCCTAAAGTATGTTCTTTTGTAGTTCTGTAACTTGGAAGAGTGAAGGATGCTGATGTCCTTGTACCTTACAGAGGTTGTCTTTTGGTACCCCTGTTTTGTACGTAAGCTACCGTTGCTAGGTGTTAAAGATAGCTGAGTTGCAAAACCATGATGAGTGAGTATTGAAAGATTTGGCAGTTTTCAAAACATCTGAAAGTTGCATTAAATCTAGCTTTGTTGTAGCTGCATAAGCAGAACTTCTAAAACAAGCTCTGCTTTGAGTTGCATGTATTAAAAAGGCATACAATTAACTAGCCAACTTCTTTTTTCAAGCCCTTTTTTTTAAGGTGGTGTCTTAAAAGCTGGCAGACATGTCAACTTTAAAATCTGCTAAATGTGGGAGGTGAGAAAGTTATGTTCCTTTGATCTGTTCCTATGAGGCTTTGGACTTTTTTCATAAAATAAGATTTATATAATTGAATCTTTAAAACCATTTAGAAAAGTGCTTCGTTGGCCAGACCTGGTTTTGGACAGTCTGGATGACGTAACACATTTTTGGACTGGACTCAGAGGACATTGGCTGTTGCAATTTAGCTTGCTTAATCAAATTTGTGAGCCCATTTTGACACTTAGATCTCTAAAAACTGCAGCATGTAGAAACTGGTATCGTTATGCAGAGATCTTCCCACTTTGATCAGAAGTGAATACAGAATAATCTTCTGGTGTAGACACATGACACTAATCATTTATACGGCTGATGAGAAACTGAAACTGCTTTTGAGATTTTGTGGTATTTTTGTGGTAGAAAAATTCTTGGCTTCTCCTTGGCAACCATTTACTGTGGCAGCAAGTTTTTGCTGGAGTTTTGAGACTGCAATTTACACTTGTAACTAGTGGCCTGCTACATAACTGCACTTAGCCAGCATTTCTGCAGTTCATAACTGTGAGGAACGTAGTACCACAAATGGCAATGGACATTAGGACCCGGATGTAGTATTCCTGCTTGCTCCAAGATTCTCATTGCCGACTGCGTCCAGGTAGGTAACAAGCAATATAATATAACTTGGTGACTTTCTATGTAATCTTATACTGTGGGTATTCTGACATCACACTTCTGACTGTGGAATTACAGTGCAGCACTCTTCATACCTGTATGTTAAGCTTGCATCAAAGCTCTGCGTGGTTTTCGGTTTTAAGCTTTGTCTTGTTCAGAGTCGATAAGCAACTTACTGTGATTCTTAGATAAGTATTTTCAGACCCGATTCCTTTGTACATACGACTCGGCTTGTGTGGATTTTTCTTAGTTCTGATGTAACGAAGATACTCTTGGATGAGATTTGTGGGGAAGAGGGAACGTGATCTTAAACTCACTTACTTAGTCAACTGGGTGCTCTCCGTGCCTAGGAAAGGACTGTTTAAACTTCCTGCAGTGACAGCATGGCCCATCTACAGTGCATCCCTTTGTAGAGTCTTGGCTCATAGGAAATGCCTTAGTAACCACTGCTTTAGCCTTGTGTGCACTACGTGATAGTCACTTTCAACTTGCTAAGAGTTAGCTTTGAGACTGATTTTTGGAGCATTTTTGAGGACATACAAGTAAGTGCTTGAATGATGGTCGCTGTGAGTAGCTTAGAGAGCTTATTGGACATCAGTTGTCTTTTTAATCTTTGACAAACATAATACATTCCTCTACCTTTAACTGACAATGATGAGATTCTGTATTTCTGCCTTGTAGAGCCATCTTGGTAGTGAACTGCTGAATTTCATTTTCATCATTCTTGGGGATGTAATTCTAAACTCTTAATTACTAGAAACACTGAATTTAGTGCTCCAGGATTTTAATATGCTTACGTTTCCAGACATCCAGACATGCTGATCTCCAGCTCTTTTGCATTAGCTCTCGAACCTGAATTTCAAGGTCCCTTGTTTCAACACATGATCTAGCTCTTGTCTGATGTTCAGTTTATTTCAGAGGTGGTGTAACGTCGTTTTCCTGCTTGTTCTGCAAAGTTCTGCCTTGCATACTTGTTTCTGGTATTATTGTCACATTTGGACCCTTCTGTGTTACCTTCCAGGCAAGACTCTTGCTGCTTGAAGAGGGAATCTGCTGGCCAGTCTTGCCCTCTGCTGTAGCTATCCTTTCATGTTCCATTGAAAGCTTGAAGTAGCAGCTGCACCTTAAGATTATAACAACAGGTCTTTGGTTACACCACGGCGAGTGTAGCCCAACTCCAGCTAGTCAAGCAGTGACACCACTTGTCACAAAGTCAGTTTGGCTTTTTGTGATGGCTTACTCTTACCTGTGACTAGAATTGAGAAGCGAAACTGATGGCAGTATGTCTACTGTCCTGTAGCAAAACTGAATTACTGATCCTTAAACCAGTGCTCAGATCTGCCTAGGGTTTTTTTCCCAGTGTGCTCTGGATACTTGACTTAACGGAGGGGTTATTGGCACATCTGCCTCGTCCTGCGTACTTGACCTGGCAGGTTTTTGACACTCTTAGAGCAAGTGGTTTGTGACTGAAACATGGGTCTCATACCAGCTCTGACTGTCTGCAGTAATGAAACTTGGTGTGGTAGTTAACTTAAAAGCAAATAGTCATGTCTGCTCTAAGTCAGTCTGTAACAAGTGGGTACCAGAAATGACATTAAAGTGCTTGCATTGTGTTTCATCTGGGTTTTATCTGTGTGTGAAATACACTTTTTCTCAAAAGCTTACCTGAAGCTCAGAAGTGTGGTGTCAGAATACATTTGCGTACTGCTAGGCCCTCAGATCCAGGTACTGGTGCTGTCAGGAGAGAGCACAGCGTGTATGGGGGCTTCACTGTAACATTAAGCATACAAAGTGTTGATTTGCTTGCAGTTTTCCCCCATAGCTAAACACTGAGGCCTGTGAGTAGTTTTAGGACTCGAGCAGTAATGGGGTTGCATGTCTCTGTTAATCATTGCCAGCTGCAGTGACATGATCAGGAAGGCCAGTGTTTCATTCCATTATGTTCAATGAGGCTAAGCATGTTGGAAAGGATGCATAAAAAGTATGCTGTTGTGGGTAATTCCTTGGCTTCTTCCACTACTAGCAAGTTTGGAATCAACTAATTAGCTTCAGATTTTCTTTCCTCTCCATACCAGCTAGTGGGGCTGTTAAATAGCTGCTTACTGGAAAAGGAAAAAAAGGGAGGATTGGCCTTCTCCCACCTCTGTCATTGCTGCTAGGTAATGATTGACACGTTAGGACTTGGCTGTGCAATCCCGCAGTGGTCTGTGAATACCCCATCTCTATAAATGTTGCTTCTGAACACCAGTACTGAAGAGCTAACTGGGGAGGGTTGGGAGGAGCGTGGCTAGAAGTGAATCTGGAGTGTTAAAAGGATGCACAAAGATATAGTATCCCTTATGCATGGTGTTTGTTGCTATGGCATGGAAAACAAAACGTGCATACTGTACCTCTGCTCCTAAGGGCCATGATAAAACCCAGGTGGTGGGTTTCAGACTAAACTTCTCCCTGCCTGGTCGGATCACATTGTGACCATGGTGTGATTTGCCTCCCAGCTAGAGGTGTGTACTGCATCCCTTGGCTGCTCAGCATTGCAGTTTGCCCTCAGCTACAGTAAAAGGCTGGGTCTTCAGAAGGGAAGAATCTGTTGCCGAGGTCCAAAGCAGTAGTCTCACAATGCTAACCTCTAGTGTCTTTTAGCTTTTTGAAGCACTTCTAGGACTATTGAACCTGAGGGCTGCTAGGAGTCCAGGGACATTGCCCTCCTTCATGAAGGGGAAGAAAGAGGGTGTTACTACAGGAGACAAACTAGGGTAAAAGAGTTGAAGTAGCTTGACAAAATTGTTAATGCCTTCACATAAGGGATAGTATACCTCTGGCTGCCATCAAACTTCTTGTACTCAGACTGGTGATTTACGGTTTGTGCTCAGACAAGGTGCAGTTCTTGAGTCAACTACTTGCATATTCCTTCATCTCTTCACAAGTGTTTAGGTTAGCCTATTTCTGCCCCTTATTCTTCCACTTAATATCTGGGAATAATTTATAAATCCCCCCTGGTAACTAATGAGTCCATGTATTTTAAAACCTTATTTTTAAGTTAGTATTGAAATGGTCAGGATTTTGTGTGTGTTACTCTAGTAACTTTGGTTGTTATCCTTTAGGTGAAGATGAAAGCTGAGTGAAACCGGTGTGCTCATCCTTGGGAAGTAAGCATAACTTCTGGTCTTGTTCTGAGCGGGTGAAGTAACGAAGGCTTCTGGGCATTGACCTTCACCTTTGAATCGGTGAATACTGAGGAACGGGTACGAGTGAATACCTTCAACTTGGTACCTGCTGTCGAGCTGTGGGGTTAAGCACCCACGCTCTATCTGGGTTTGATACCTTGGCAGCAGTGGTTAAAATACCTGTCTGGGTGTGGATTTGTAGAAGAGGTTTCATAAGCACTGTGGGGATAACCTGTGAATGTTTTTCCAGTTCAGGAGCCGAGCATGAGCACATCCAGCACGATGCCCAGTGGTATGTGGAGGAGGGACCAAGAGAGCAAGAGAAGTAAGTAGTTAGTGTCCTTCAACTGCTGTGAGAGCTCAGTGGCCCAGCACCCTGTGAGGTATTACATAGTTCCTGCCTGAAATTTGCCCTTGATTAATCTCAGTTTTGTATAAAACTTCTGAATCTATTGTAGAGCAAGGATGTAACCATTGTTTAGGGCTTTTCAGCCCTGCAGCATCAACTAAACTGTCCTCTGAATGCTGCTGGTGATCAAACAAATAACTATTTCTGTATTCCGGCTTCAGTGAATGGGATGGGTGAGTGTCAGCAAAGAAAAAGCCATAGAGCAGCTTCCTTATATGTTAATCCAACTAGAAGCTGTTAAAAAGCAACTTTCCTGAAACATTTCAATGAACATTGAACTTTCCAAATAACTTGGAATATAAATTGGCACATACAAGAGCATAGGCAGATGGTGATTTAGGGAAATAAACTAACTTAGAGCTGGGATTAATGACCTTTTCCCTCTGACCACTAAAACTACAAAGGGGAACTTCAGATATTTAAAATCTTGTGTGAGGAGCAACATGCAAGGTACCTTAACTCATGAGTCACAGGTAAGTAACGGATACGCCACAGCTGATCCTGTGAGATGCCAAGCCACAGAGATTGAATCATGTGTGACTGGTCACTGCTCCTTGTGTTCTCAGGGTAGTAAACATAAAGCTGTTTCAGATCTTTGAAGTTTATGAAGCAGATACAAATAGGAATGCTGTTCATTTAATCTCATATCTTACACGAGGACTTGTGGTCCTAAAGAACATTCGATGGGTGCACAGCCCATTGCGATGCGCCGATTCTCTTTCCATGTCACGACGTGTGGTCTCTGCTGGTGCTGTTAATGCTCTTGCTAACTGTGTGCTTTGCACTTGCAGATGAAGATGGAGTCTGAACACAGGGAAGAGGAGCCAGGAACATACAACTTCCAAAAATAAAATACTTAATGTTTTTATAAACGACTTCTGTTTCATTGCAGTGTATTCAGTGAGGGAGCAGATCTGCCCAATGCACTGTGGGTGAGTGGGGAATGCTGCCACGGATGAGGCTGTGGAAGGGGAGTGCTGTGTGGGGAGGGCTGGGGTCCTTGGGTCCTGCAAAAGAGAAACCACTTGTCACCAGTCAGAACTGACTGATACATAATACAGTATTTTTTCCTGCTGGGGTAGTGCCATGGGCTTCTCTTGAGGTTAGAAAGCTCCAGTCCCAGGCTGGCCGCATTCTTGGCAGCGTGCGGCCACAGGCACCTCTGCAAAGTGACTGCAGCAGTTCCTGGTTTTCATAAGCTACACTTGCACCTAAGGCACTTGAAGTATTTCTGGAAGTTTCACCCGTTCCTTCCCCCAGCTAGAGTCCTGTATATTTAGGTCTTAGAATTCTAAAGGTTTACATGTGCCTGGTTGGTTTTTAATAGTTTTCTTGTGATGACTCTAGGAATTAAACCTGAGATGCCAAAGCTGGAGTGCTTTGGAAGCCAGTCAAGTGCTGGGTTTGGCTCTTGCAGCCCACGCTACCATGGTTCATGTTGCTTCATTTGATTCTTTGGACAGCTGTACTGCACACATACGTAGTTCATGCTGTCACCACTTAAATATAATCCTTCCCTTAAATACAAAGTAGTTTAATGTGTTAAAATACATCAGTGGTAGCTCTGGCCACGCCGCTGTGTTGTAACAAGGTTTTGCCCTGCAGTGGCACAAGGAGTCATGAACATTTGGCTGGGAGCTGTCTTGCCAGACTAGAAAAGACCAAAATGGATTTAATCTGGCAAAGTCATAGGAAATCTTTAAGGTGTGTCTGGGTGCCTGGTTGTGTGGGGTTAGTGGCCGACTGGAACACAGGTCGCTTCTGGTTTAAATCCCTGCCAGGAACTGGTGCAGTGAAAGCTGCTGCCTCCTGCTTTTCACTTCATCCTGCAATCCTGCAGTCAGGTGCAGGATAACTGAGGAATTTCACTCTTTGATTCAACTCCTTTATGGCATTAACTAGAGTCTGACAAGGCTCCAGCAGAAGCGGTTTTGTGGTTTCTCTGTAGCTGCACCGCAAGGGGCTGGTTTTTGGTGTCTTTGTCTCCGCAGCCACTGCAGGCTTACACAGCCTTTTTTCCTCAAATTCTGTTATGTTCCAGTAACTTGTCCTAATTTCTTTGCCACTGTTGCAGCACTGGCTGCTTCCTCTGTGAAACTGTTCCAGCCTGCATGTGCTTCTGGCATTCAGTGTGCTGAACTTCACCTCCTACCACTCCTTCACAAGTAAAACAGTGTTTTGAACAGGGAGGTGTTTTGGGGGATAGTGAAAAGTCCCCCAATGCCTTTCTGTTGCTTGGAGAGGGGGTGGTGTGGAGGGTTTCCATCCACAGTTGGGCACCAGCCCCTGGGTTGCTTAGAGCAGGTAATGAACCATGTGGATGGTGAGGGAGTCTTGTCCCAGCCTGGTGACAGCCCTGCCACCATGTCCCTCTGACATGAGGGGCTTGGGGGTGATGAACAGTGAGCGGGTGCCCCACCAGCAGAGCTGCAGCCCCCTGGGAAATGCAAACAGGCGCTGGAATGGTTTTGCAATAGTTACACAAACCCGAACTCTGCCCCAGGCTGTGCTGTGCTGTGTGGGCAAAGCTGGGAGCGGATTCCCAAGGGAAGGAGAGTTCCACCTGGATCAGTTAACAACAAATCTAAACTGCTTTCTTTGGTAACAAAGCAAGACCCTGCGCTGTGGGTGTCGTCCATTGTTCTGAGTTGGATGTTGATTTCTCTTTATGTTCTCTCTTTTCCCTCAAGGGGTTTTTTGAGGGCTGGAGCTGGCCCTGGCCTGTTGCCATTTGTT
>NW_009939068.1:0-234 GCF_000696875.1 Nestor notabilis | reverse complement strand
CCTCGACTGTGCTTGCTGCAGCTCTCCCAGCAGAGCCCGTGAACGATGCTCTGCCAGCGCCCCCCTCCCCGCAGCCCCTGTGCCGGGGGTCGGCGCTGGTGCCACATGGCGTTTCCCAGTGCCTGGAAAAAACGGTTCCTGCTCTTTCATGATTTACTGGCATTAAAAGCCTCTTTCCTCTGGAGTTACAGCGCTGTCAGTGCCCCCGCGGCCCCCCTGCGCCTCGGCTCTCCA
>NW_009939067.1:13961-14327 GCF_000696875.1 Nestor notabilis | reverse complement strand
GGAGTGTCCGTGGCGGGGACCGAGAGGGGAGGGAGGGTCTCCCAACATTCCTACTCCCTCCCAGGACCAGGGATACCCTCAGAGGGGGCATATGGGAGCGGGTCTGTGCGACATAGGGCTGGTGGCCCCTCCGCGTTCGTCATCCTGAAGCTATTCCCAACCAGGCTGGGGCGCAGGGCAGGAAGCGGTGCCAGGCAGCTGCCTCTGTCCTGCCCACTGAGCTCGTCCTATTTTTCTCTGCTGTCTTTGGCACTTAAAGAACCTGCTCTGATCTTGTTTGTCTTAATCCTCCCTGTGCCGCAGGGTCCCCTGGGGCGATGCCTGCATCCCCATCCCATCGGCTGGCCCCCAGACGCGCATACATGC
>NW_009939067.1:12669-13909 GCF_000696875.1 Nestor notabilis | reverse complement strand
CCTGCCATGGGTCCCGCCCGGCGGCTGCCGGCTGCCTCTGCCCTTCCCATTCTGGGAGTGTGTTCCCTGAGGACACGGGGCTTGGCACGGGCCAGTGCTGGACCAGCCCTGGGCTTCCCTGGGGCTCTGACAGCTCCGGTGCCACTGGCTCTGCTCCCGAGTCCTGCTCCACGTTGGAGCGAGCGGGTTCCCCTCTGTCACTGGGGCAGGATCAGGACAACCCCCTTCTTCCTCCGTTTGCTCTTTTGCCTCCTGCTCTGGACGCCTCATTTGGAGCTGTCTCCAACGAGGCTAAAATTAACCTCCCCAGAAGATGCCGTCAACGTTCTTCCGACAGGGAAGGGGTGAAGCGAAGCCTTCCCCAGTGCTCCCGGAACGCCGGGCACTGGGTTATATATAGCTCCATTTCCCATGTGCTGCTGCAGCACTGGGCTCGGATAAGGCGCCGTCCCTGCTCCCAGCTCCCAGGGAGCTGAGCTGAGCTGTCTAAAGGCTTTTCTGCTGCCTGATGCAAACCCAGAACTATCCTGGCCATGGTATGCAGAGGGCTGGAAAACACGCCCAGGCCGCCTGCTGCCGCTGGCTGGGTGCTGCGTGCTCAGCCCAGCGCTAGTCCTGCAGCAGAACAGAAGATGGGCTTTATCCCTGCAATGGGAAATGCTCCTGGAGCCTCTTCGCCACTGGGGAGGGGGGGGTCCCAAAGAGCAGCTCTTGGCTTGGAGATGGGTTTGGGTGGGGGCTCAGGGCTGGCTGCTGACAGAGGGAGGTGTTGAGTCGTCTCTGACTCATGGGCTGTGAGATGGAAGAGCAGATATTCATCACGCCCTTAGCGTGCCACCGCTCTGGGCACCAGCGTCGGGGCCGCTTCCCCCACACACGCACACACAGTCGTTGCCAAGGGGCTGTGGCTCTTTGTCCCATCACCAGGGACCTTCTCGATGTGGTGGAGTTGCTCAGAGGGGCCACAAACCAAGATGCTGCTCCAAAGGCTTGGTTTGGAAGGGGTGGCTTCAACCTTTGGGCCATGGGGTTGGAGCCTTTGGAAGGTTCAGGAGGGGCTCGTGTGGTGCTGCTCCGTCCCGATGCCCACCCGAGCCCTTGGCCCAACACCTCATCTCACTGACCCTGGCACTGGGGAGCCCCCAGCTCACCCCCTCAGCCGAGGGGAAGCTCCGGGTATCTCCCATGGGGCAGGCAGCAGTGGGGCTGTGTTATAAGCACCCCCAGCCTGGCACCTGCC
>NW_009939067.1:3458-12652 GCF_000696875.1 Nestor notabilis | reverse complement strand
ACGGGGCTGGGGCTGTCGCGGTGCCTTGTGTGGGGCACGGTGCCTGTTGCTGGGGCCACCCCACAGCACCCGGTTCCTGTCCCTCCCATCCAGGGTGGTGCTGGGTGGAGGGTGTGCAGCAGGAGACCGGTCTCACCAGCCACCGACGCACTGGTGCAAGAGCTGGGTGGGTGAAGGAGGGTCCGGCCAGCCTGGTATTCCCTGGCTCCCTGCCCCGTGTCTCCTGCCATCCCGCTATTCCCAGCCGGCTGCTCTTCCCTTGGGCTGGAGCCTTCCCATTGTGTGTTCAGCTGCTCCCAATGCCGGCCCAGGAAGGGTTTCCCGAAGTCCCCACCCTGGCTCCTTGCACCTCATTGTCCCCTCCAACACCACGGGGAGAGCCAGGACCAGCCTGAAATGTCCCTGACTTGCAGTCCCCAAGGATGGGCAGGAGGGTTTGGAGGGCACTGAGCTGATGCTCTGCACCCCAGACCAGCCCATCCTGCCCTCTCCATGAGCTGTGGGGGCTTTGGACAAGGGATGGAGGGACAGGACAAGGGGAATGGCTTGAACCTGCCAGAGGGGAGATTGAGATGAGCTCTGAGGCAGAAGCTCTTCCCTGTGAGGGTGCTGAGGTGCTGGCACAGGGTGCCCAGAGAAGCTGTGGCTGCCCCATCCCTGGCAGCGTTCAAGGCCAGGTTGGACACAGGGGCTTGGAGCAACCTGCTCTAGTGGAAGGTACTTGGAACCGGATGAGCTTTAAGATCCCTTCAACCCAACCCATGCTGTGGCTCTATGAAAACCGGAGCCGTTGCCGTGCTCCGCTGCGGATCCCCCTCATCCCAGATCCCAGCAGCAGAGGTTGGTCATTGCCAGCTCCCTCCTCCGGAACCAGACCCTCGTTGGAGCGTGGCTGCTGAGTAATGGCTTCCTCAATTGCAGCCCCTGATGCAATTAAACCAGTGCTGGAAGAGCCTCTTCCTCTGCGCCAAGAGCTCATCCCTGCCCTAAGGAGGAAAACTGTTTTCCAAAGGTGGTTGTTGAGGGGGGAGAAGCTCCTCCAGGGGCAGACCCAACAGGCACTCATCCCGCATGGGTTTTGCCCCGTGTTCCGCAATGACCATCCAAGCAGGAGCAGGAAAATGGAGCTGGCTGAGTGGAGAAGGGAGAAGAACCCCAAGCCCAGAGCCTCCTGCCGCGGGGCTGGGCGCTGCCTCCAGCAGTGACGTGCTTGTGCTGGAACACTTTGCGTGGGGGGAAACCTCAAGCTCTTGGCCTGTTTCCCCCTCTCTGTCTCGGAGAACCTCTGCCAGGGAAGGAGCAGTTGGGCCCTGAGGAGGCTTTGCCCTTTTGGAGCACACAAAGAACAGCTTGTGCTGCTCGTGGATGCTTTGGGAGAGCAGGAGATGCGGAGCCAGGGCTGGTCCAGGCCCCCCCATCCCTCGGGGACCCCCTTACACCCGCGGCTATTTCTCTACTGGGATGTTTCTTGTCTGTGCAAACATCCAGCCCCGTTTTGTCCCAATAGGAATATTTCAGGCAGAGGAAGCTGCTCCAACACTTTTGTTTCTGTGGCTCTGCTCCCACTGCTGGCGTCTTACCCGCTCCCGCTGCAGGGCTGGGCCGCCCCGGGAATGAGGGGAATGAGAGGAAATCCTGCTGCCTTCACCACTTCTATTGCCATAGGATCCACTCTGGCAAATGAAGGGCTTTATTCCAGGGATGGGGCATTAAAGAAAAGCAATTCCAAAGGGAATTGTGGCCGCTTTTGGTGTGGGGATGCATCCCCCCCGCCACGCGGCGCGTCCCAGCCTGCCCCGGCCGCACTTGCTGCCACAAGTGTTTTCCTGCCTCTTGCACGTCACTTCAGTTCCCTGATTCCCAGTTAACGCTTCAGCTCCGGAGCTGTTCCCACACAGAAGCGTGTGGAGAGGCTGCTCCCAGCTCCTTGTTGCGCTGAGTTGATGCCCTTTGGGAGCAGCAGTTTCCTTCCCTGCTGCTGCAATCAGGACAGGAGGAAGCCACTGGAGCTTTTCCCCCCCCTGCCCACTCCTGGCCAAAATGAGGGTTGGCACGGACAAGTTCCAACCCAAACCATGCTGTGATTACATAGAGAGAGTCCCTGGGAAGCACTGGCCCGGAGGGTTTGGGATGGAGAGCCCGGAATCACTCCCCACTGCTCTGCTGCCAGCTCCGCTCCCCATTTCCCAGTCTCTTTCCAATGCCGTTTGCTGCAGCAGCTCCTTTGTGGCTGGCTCAGCACATTCCCAGCAGCCGGTGCCACGTGTGTGCCCACAGCCCCTCACCGTGGTGCCAGGGCTGGGTCCCCACCGAGGGCTGAATAGCCCCAGTGTGGAGGGAGCGACTGGAGCAGCACTGGCGCGGTGGCAGCTGCGGCCGCGGCTGTGCTGGGTCACATCCAGCACGTGTCTGAGCCCCGCGGTGCCATACGGGACTGTGGGGATTAAGGAAAGTCCAAGGGGGTGGAAGTTGGATGCTGGAGATGGACCTTCATCAGGGACTGGAGCAACAGGACAAGGGGAGATGGGTTCAAACTGAAACAGAGGAAGTTTAGGTTGGATCTAAGGCAGAAGCTCTTCCCTGTGAGGGTACAGGTTGTTCAAGGAAGCTGTGGCTGCCCCATCCCTGGCAGTGTTCAAGGGCAGGTTGGACACATGTGCTTGGAGCAACCTGCTCTAGTGGAAGGTGTCCCTGCCCGGGGCAGGGGTTGGAGCTGGAGGAGCTTTAAGCTCCCTTCAACCCAACCCAGTCTGATTCTGTGATAAGTTGGTTGATGAAGTGCATTGAACTGAGCCCGCAGGAACGCCACAAAACCAAACTGGGATTGGGACATCCCTGTTCTGTGCAGTGCTGAGTCAGCACCACCAGAAACCAGCTTCCTCCCACGATGAAGGTGAAGGCGCCGGTGGCCGGTGTTACCCTCCCAGCCACGGAGCTCTATTGCTGCCTTCCCATGTTTAGAGCCAGGAGATGCTACAGCAAGAGGGCCAAAGTTCCCCTGCAGCCCAGGGAGCGAGCGTGGTGACCACCCGCTGCCTGGACTTTGCCCTGCTCAGTTATGGGGTCGCTGACTCTGCCGGCGCTGGCGTCGTGTCCCTGCGACGTGGGGATGGAGCCAGGGTTGGGAGCCAACAGCTCTTGTGGATCACTTGGATTCCTGCGCCGGGGCTGCGAGTGGCTCTGTAGAGGTGGTTTCTGATAGCAGAGGTCTCTCAGCCCTCTGGGACAAAAGCCACCTCCAGCCACGTGCTCTGCCCTATTCCCACCGGAGCAGGTTGCTCCAAGCCTCTGGGTCCAACCTGGCCTTGAACACTGCTTGGAGCAACCTGCTCTAGTGGAAGGCGTCTCTGGAGGAGATTCCCGAAGGCAGTGGTGTTTGTGTGATGGATGGTTCAGGCTCAGCCCTGGCGCTGGCACAGGGTGCGGTTGCCGGTGGCTGTCGCTCTCGCCTGCCCCTTCCTTCCCGGTGTGATGGGTGCTCATGGATAACCCGCTCCCAGCGGCACCCATGGGGTGCAGGGATCCACCGTGCTCATCTCCCCGCATCCCTATGGGTGAGACAAGCAACTGTTTGGCAAAGCTGAGCTCATGGCAGGGGGTTGGAACTAGATGATCTTACGGTCCTTTCCAACCCCAACTATTCTGTGATTCATCCCATGGGTTTAAACTTACACCTCCCGGGATGCCACATCATGGCTAAGGGGGGAGTGGGTATTCCCTGCGCTCCGGGCTCCATCCTGGAAGCTAAAGCAGGCAGAGGTGAGCTGGGAGCATCTGCCTCACACAGCACAGCACCGGCCTCCTCATCCCTGCACCCAGCTGCCTTTTCCCAATGGAATCGTATCCAGACCCACCCCGGCTGCAGACGGCAAACAAGGCAGCAGGAGGCAAACAGACCTTGTGCAGGGTAAACACTCCCCTGCCCTTATCTGCCTGTGCTCCAGAGCTGGGAACAAACCCTTTCCATCCCAGGAAGACTGGATCCCACAGTCCTCGCTTTGTTTCTTGAGGAAATTTTCCTGGCTGGAAGCTTTGTGTACCTGGATTGATGAGGAATGGGACAAGGTGCTGGTTAGGAGGGAGCCCTTGAGCTTACTCCTTGGTTTGCCTCTCCTGGACCCTCTCTGCCTTGTCCCATCGGGGACCCCATTCCCAGCCATGGATCCATGTGCTGGCTGGGCTGCAGCTTTCACCCTGCAGCCCCCATAAGCAGAGCGACCTCCCCACTGCTTTCCACCACCTTTCCATGCAGAGATGCCACCGGAAAGGGGACCACAGCCACATTTCCATGGTGGCAACTCATTTCCTTGCTCCTGGGGATGCAATTTGCATCCCTGCTCCTTCTCTGCTCCTCCAAGCCCCGGCTGCATCGCCAGGGCCCAGCAAAACACAAGTTTAGGGCTGTTTTCCCTCCCTGCCCCAAAGATGTGATTAACCTGAGTGACTCAGCTCATTGGGTTTAACTCCATCTATAATCCTGCCCCCACCGTGCTGAATCCCCCAGGGAAGCACTGGGAATCTGCACTGTGTCTTCAGCCTTGCAGGTGGGGTTTGAGAGGCTCATTCAGCACGAGGAGGAGGTATTAAAGTCAACCTGATGCTCTGGGATTTCTACGGAGGTGCAACACTAGGAGTTGTTTGCATAGAATCATGGAATCGCAGCCCTGGAAGTGGACAAGGCCAGGTTGGATGGAGCTTGGAGCAACCTGCTTTAGTGGAAGAATACCCCCTGCCCCTTGTCTGTGCAGACACAGCTTCATGCCTGGGGGATCTGCAGTGTGGGCACTGGAAAGCCAATTCCCACCCGTTCCCCATTGACTCCCACTTCAGAGCCGGCAAAACCCCTTTTTCCAGCTATAAAACCCTTCTGGTAACAGCATCCGCCCTTCAAACCCACGGAGCCCTCCCGTTACCAGGGGAACTCAGCCCAAACAGCCACGTCGCTCCATGATTTGGGATTTCCATTGGAGCTGGGATGAGTCACCAGCCTGGGACAGGGAGCGAGTGGCACCGGGGCTCCCCGCGGCACAGCGGCTCTGAGGCTTCTGAACGTGCTGTTTATCCTCTGAAATCCCGTTTCCATCTTCCAAGCCGTGAGGGAACAGCATCATTTCATGCCGTGGTCACACGTGTCCGTGTGTCCTGGTGCTGATGAAGCCAGGTTGCTTTTCCCTGTCATGAGAGGCAAGGATGTGGGGAGACGGTGCAGGGTGTATCCACGGAAAGGAGAAAAGCTCCTTCCAAGGCTTCGTGGTGAATGTTTGTAGCCAATTTCTGGAGGAATCCAGCTGGGAGCAACTCCCAGTGAGGCTCCTGGTGATGGGGGTTGTGGAGCGATGGGAATGAGAATGATCCCGGGTCCATTTGCATCCCAGTGAAATGCCCTTTTCTGGTTCCAGCAGGTTTGGTTCCCTTTTAGGATACATGGAAAGCCAGCTCCACATTCCAGCTCTTAGGAGATACCAACAAACTATGTGAAGCTGAGTAAACCCCTCATCCCCAGGGATGAGCATGCCCGGCACCACGAATGGGCTTTGACCCAGCGGATGCTGGAGGGTGGGAGCTGTTTCCATGCATCCATGAGCTCTGCCATTCCCTGATTGTGCTTGGCAGGGCTCTGGACCTGGCAGGATGCTGCCTGTGTGTGGATCCGTCCTTTCCATATGTTGTGCCGGCTCTTCAGGGCCCCTGCTTGGAGACCGGCTCTGTTTATCCTGGTGACCTGGCAGAGGCATGGATGAGTCAGGAGCTGGGAGAAGCTGCTTTGCCACATTCCCATTGCCCCACCACAGAGGCTTTCCTTCCCCTGTCCCTACTGCTTGTCCTGCAGGACCCTGGTCCTTGGCATGGGGGAATGGTCCCTGGGATAGGTGGAGTGATCCCCAGGATGGGGGAATGATCGCTGGGATGGGGAAGTGATCCCTGGGATAAGGGAAAAAGGTTTATCCATGGGAAGAAGCTCCTGACTTGGCTCCTTGTCTGCGACTGGGAGGCAGGGAAGGAGGGAAGCGCCTGGTTCTCCAATCCCGGCTCCATCCCATCTCCATGGTCCCTTCCCAGCAGCCTCAAGCCTCAGCCAGGGCTCAGGGAGGGACAAGGAAGGGGTTTGAGCGTGCCCAGAGCATCCCGCCTCGGTGAGCTCTGGTGGCTGTGGCCTTCCTCGGCTTTCCCAGTCGGACAGCCCAGATCCGGGCTCCTCGCTGGGATTCTGGCACAGAAGGAAGGGCAGCAGCAGAATCCCAAGGTCTCCAGACCATTTCTGAGGCCACCCCATGTGCTCTGCAGGCTCGTGCCTGTGCCTGTGCTGAGCTCGCTCCGAGCAGATCCAACTTTCCATGGACGTTGGGATTTTCTGGCAGCCTCAATGGGTTTTTTCCCTCCTTCCTGCTTTTAAAAGCTAAAAATAGTCTGGAGGCCCCTTTTCCCTCCGTCTTTTCTCTCGAGACTCTTGTTCCTGAAGGATTTGATTCTCTCTTTGTGTTTTCTCCTCTTGGCTTCACTAAGTGTCTCACCGCTCCCGATGTAGGGAAGCAAATCCCATGGGAGCTGCTCCGAAAGTGGGGCTGCGCTTCCCTTTGGGCTGGCAGAGCCTTTGGGATCCTTTCGGCTCCCGCAGGTGGGATGGGCAGAGCAGTGGAACACACGGAGGAGGAGGAGGAGGAGGAGGATGGTCCCTGTTCATTCCTTTCCCGAGGGACGTGGGAGCGATGCAGCTGCCATGGAAGTGATGTATTTTTAGCCCAGTGCCAGTTGGAACCTGGGATGCTGCAGGGAAATAAAAGCAGGATCCGATGGGAAGCGAAGGGGGAAAACCCAAACTGTGGGCACAGGAGAGGACTTCATAGAATGGAACAGTTTGGGTTGGAAGGGACCTTCCCAGATCATCACTCAAACCCTACTTGGCTTGAAGGGACATGGAGGGACGTGCTCAGGTTCCCGGGAGCCTCCAGAGGAAAGGGAAGGATGGGATAAGGTTCATCTCATCCTCCTCTGAGCTCCTGCGTCTGCTCCTCCCGGGGGTAACCCAAAGGCTTGTAGAGAAAAGGGATTTGTTCTGGAGTCTCCTGGGATTTGCCACGGGGCTTCCTGAGCATCAGCGTGTCCAGGCTCAGCCTTTCACTTCCGAATGGTGCCGGTGCCCCCTAAAGCACCAGAGGCTCCGGGTGTGCCCGGAGCTGCGCATTCCCCAGACCCCATCCCAAAAGAACCAGTGAACCCCTAGTTGTAGTCATCGGGAACAGCGGGATCGATCCCTGCCGGCAGCACTGGGGTGGCCACTGTGAGGAGCTGCTGCAGATGGGACAACTCAGGCTCTGGATCCGCTCCCAGATGGCATTTTTGTCCCGTGAGTCAGTGGCATGAAAGGAGTGGGATGCACTGGAAGGACCGTGGTGCCCCAGGAAGGGGGTTCATGGAGTACGGCACCGGGAGCGTATCTTGGAATGACTTTTGTGTGCTGGCTCGGCCAGAAAGCAGGAAGAAATGCAGGAAAAGCTGCTGTAGGCCAAGCAAGGAGCTTCCCACACACAAGTCTGGGAATATCAGTGCTTCTCATCCTGGTGGGCAGGAGGAGAGGAGTGGAGGCAGCTCCTTCATGTGTTCCCTATGGGAAGTGGGGCAGATCCTGCTGCGGGGCCACCAGCTCCTCCCTGCTATTCCTGAGCCATGGGGGCAGGAATTCCACCCCAGGAATGTGCTCCATGCACCTGTGCACACCCTACACCCCATTGTGAAGGAGGAGGGGTGACGCTCCCTGTCCCGGGCTGGCAGCACAACCACCCTGGAGCTGACAGGCACCCACAGGGCTGTGCTTTTTATAGGACCTACCAAAATAGCGTCAGGTTGTGTATGGGGCTGGAGCTGGGGCCGGTTCCCCAGGCATAGAGCAATGGGTCCGTAAGGAATAGCCTAGACCTGCTCTTGGAAAGCTGGAAGAGCGAGGGGAGGAGCGAGGGATGGGATGGGGTGATGCTGGAGGGCAGGAGCGTCACCCACAGTGTGATGTGGGACCGTGCCTGTCATATACACTGTACCATATACACTGTGCCATATACACTGTGCCATATACACTGTGCCATAGACACTGTGCCATAGACACTGTGCCATATACACTGTGCCATAGACACTGTGCCATATACACTGTACCATATAACACTGTGCCATATACACTGTACCATATACACTGTGCCATATACATTGTACCATATACACTGTACAATACACACTGTGCCATATACACTGTGCCACATACACTGTGCCATATACACTGTACCATATACACTGTGCCATATACATTGTACCATATACACTGTACAGTACACACTGTGCCATATATACTGTGCTACATACACTGTGCCATATACATTGTACCATATACACTGTACCATATACACTGTGCCATATACACTGTGCCATATAACACTGTGCCATATACACTGTACCATATACACTGTGCCATATACACTGTGCCATATACACTGTACCATATAACACTGTGCCATATACACTGTACCATATACACTGTGCCATATACATTGTACCATATACACTGTACAATACACACTGTGCCATATACGCTGTACCATATATACTGTGCCATATACATTGTGCCATATACACTGTACAATATACACTGTGCAATACACACTGTGCCATATACATTGTGCCATAGACACTGTGCCATACACACTGTGCCATACACACTGTGCCACAGACCCTCACCCATCCCGTGTGGTCCCTGCAGGAACGCCAAGAAGGAAGGGGACCTGCTGACGGCGCAGGCGCGGCTCAAGGACGTGGAGGCTCTGCTCAACTCCAAGGAGGCCGCGCTCTCCACGGCCCTGGGCGAGAAGAGGAACCTGGAGAACGAAGTGCGGGACCTGCGGGCGCAGGTGGCCAAGGTGAGCCCCCTGTCCCCCCGGCCCCCTCTGCCCCACGGCCCCCATGGCCCCGGCCGGGTGCTCAGGAGCCCGCTGTGACCATCCTCAATGCTCTGCAGCTGGAGAGCGCCTTGGGCGAAGCCAAGAAGCAGCTGCAGGATGAGATGCTGCGTCGCGTGGACGCCGAGAACCGGCTCCAGACGCTGAAGGAGGAGCTGGAATTCCAGAAGAACATTTACAGCGAGGTGGGTCTCACCCCCCCGGCCGTGCCGCGGCCCCATTCCCTACGCTGATCCCGCCGTGTCCTGTCCCTAG
>NW_009939067.1:3000-3425 GCF_000696875.1 Nestor notabilis | reverse complement strand
CAACGGGCGGCAGCGGGAGTTTGAGAGCAAGCTCTCGGAAGCCCTGCAGGAGCTGCGGAGCCAGCACGAAGCCCAGATCAGGCTCTACAAGGAGGAACTGGAAAAGACCTACGGGGCGAAGGTGAGCAGCACCCCACGTGCCTTGTCCCCTCCTCACCCTGTCCCGTAGGGGTGATGGGGATGGTGACCCGTCCGTCCTTCGTGTCCTCCAGCTGGAGAACGCCAAGCAGTCGGCTGAGAGGAACAGCAACATGGTGGGTGCTGCCCATGAAGAGCTGCAGCAAACCCGAATCCGCATCGACAACCTCTCCTCAGAAGTCAGCCAGCTCCAGAAGCAGGTGAGTGAGGAGCAGGGGGGTCCCTCTGGTTCAGTGCGAGGTGTCCCTGCCCGTGGCAGGGGGGGGGGGCGGGGTGGTCTTGAAGAG
>NW_009939067.1:1899-2756 GCF_000696875.1 Nestor notabilis | reverse complement strand
GGACATGGAGATCAACGCCTACCGCAAGCTGCTGGAGGGCGAGGAGGAGCGGTGAGCACAGGGTGCTGCACCCCGCGGGCTCAGCGGGTCCCAGCCCTTGTGTCCTCACTGGTCCCATCTCTCCTTCTCCTCCTGCGCAGGCTGGGCTGTCCCCCAGCCCGTCCTCCCACAAAGGTACGTCCCGGAGCCACTTGTCTACCCCGGGCTCCTCCAAGAAGAGGAAGCTGGAGGACAGCGAGAGCCGCACCAGCTTCTCCCACCATGCCCGGACAAGCGGCCGCGTTGGTGTGGAGGAGGTTGACCTGGAGGGGAGATTCGTGAGGCTCAGGAACAAGTCCAACGAGGTGCATTTGCCTTCAGGGAGGACCCAAAGTGGGGTCATCTCAGCCCAACTTCACTGCATGGGCAGGAGCGAACCGGGACAAGCTGGTGAGGAGGGGAGGGGTCTAAGGCTGGGTCTCTTGCAGGACCAGGCGATGGGGAACTGGCAGATCAAGAGGCAGAATGGAGACGATCCCCCCATCACCTACCGCTTCCCCCCGAAGTTCACCCTGAAGGCTGGACAAATGGTCACGGTGAGTCACTGCCCAGTGATGGATCCAGCCGAGATCCCAGACCCAGGTCATAGAACCACTGAGCCTCAGAGTGGGTTGGGGTGGAGGGAGCTTAAAGCTCCTCCAGCTCCAACCCCTGCCCCGGGCAGGGACACCTTCCACTGGAGCAGGTTGCTCCAAGCCCCTGTGTCCAACCTGGCCTTGAACACTGCCAGGGATGGGGCAGCCCCAGCTTCTCTGGGCACCCTGTGCCAGCGCCTCAGCACCCTCACAGGGCAACGCTTCTGCCTTATCTCCAACCTG
>NW_009939067.1:0-1789 GCF_000696875.1 Nestor notabilis | reverse complement strand
CTTCTCTTCTCCAGGCTGAACAGCCCCAGTGTTCTCAGCCTGTCCCACATGGGCTGTTGGAGACGTGGAGTGTTTGGACCCGGGGTGCAGGCTCCTCGGCGCGTGGCTTTTCTGAGGGTCAGAGCCATGGCCCCGGGCTCTGGGCTCTGCAGACCCAAGACATCACTTTTCTCTGTGCTCTTCTCCCTAGATCTGGGCCTCGGGGGCTGGGGCGACCCATAGTCCCCCCAGCAACGTGGTGTGGAAAGCCCAGAGCAGCTGGGGCTCCGGGGACAGCCTGCGCACTGCCCTCATCAACTCCAACGGGGAGGTAAGAGCCCAGGGGCAGCTCCAGGGCACGGGTGGGGGTCAGCAGCCACCAACCCCCCCCGCTCCTTCCCTGTCCCCTGCAGGAGGTGGCCATGCGGAAGCTGGTCCGCACCGTGATCATCAACGATGACGATGAGGATGAGGATGAGGATGAAGTGAACATCCACCACCGCCACCACCACGTGAGTAACGGAGGGGGCTGTTGGAGGGGGGCTTGGGGCTGGGTCCAGGCAGGATGAGAGGCAGCTCAGCACCATCAGGGTCAGACCTGATGGGAGAAGGCAGTTGGGAGCCTGCTGTGGAAACCACCATGTGGGAGAAGCCAATAGACCTCTGGCACCCGGAGAAGATTCCTGCTTGCCATAAAAGCCGTGGAGACCTTGCTGGAAGTTATCTCCAACCCTGAGCAGCCTTGACCTGCTGCAGAATAGGCTGGAGGAACCGAGGAGGGGGGCTGAGGTGGTACCTGGCGTTGCTCGGAGGTGGAGGACAGGATGGTGGGACTGGAGGGAAAGCTGGATGCTGCCCCTGGGCTGTGTGTGTGCATCCATCATCCGCTTCCCTTTGAGTTCTCGGGATCTGAAGAGGTGTGTGAGATGGATATTAATGATTCCTGAGCTCCTGCAGGCCAGTGCTGCCCATTTATCCAGGGCTGGATCCTTGAATCCTTTGCAAGAGTGAATTTCCCATTGGAAAGCAGCCAGCTTGGGCTTTCCCAGGCAGTGAGGAAGAGGATGCTCTTGGATAAGCATAAGAAGCACAGTTGAGTCCTGTGTGCTGAGAGCCCAGGGCAGTGGGGACAGTTCCTCCACCTGCAGTGAGCCAGCCCCAGTGATGTGGGATGATGACGATGATGATAATAGTAATAGAGTCAGTGCCTTAAAGCCGCCCCCGCCCCCACCCCCTGCCACGGCCAGGGACACCTTCCACTAGAGCAGGTTGCTCCAAGCCCCTGTGTCCAGCCTGGCCTTGGACATTGCCAGCGATCATCATTATCTAATAGTATTAATAAAAGTAATTAGAAGAGAAAGAAGAAGAAGGAGAAAGAAGAAAAACAAGAAGAAGAAAAGGAAAAAGAAGAAGAAGCAGAAGAAGAGGAAAAAGAAGAAGAAGAAGAAAAAGAAGAAGAAGAAGAGAAAGAAGAGGAAGAGAAAGAAGAAGAGGAAGAGAAAGAAGAAGAGGAAGAAAAAGAAGAAGACGAAGAGGAAGAAAAAGAAGAAGAAGAAGAGGAAGAAAAAGAAGAAGAGGAAGAAAAAGAAGAAGAAAAAGAAGAAGGAGGAGGAGAAGGAAGAGGAGAATGTATAGTTCTAATTAATAATAATATAATTATTATTGTTATTACCACTATTACTTTCAAGCCATGGGATGGATGGGACGGGTGGCGCATGGACCCTCTTTGAAGACTACCTTGAAGAGCCCTCCTGGCTCCCACCGTGGTCCTCAGGGCAGGGTGCTGGAGGCAGAAGATGCTCTGGCGGGT
>NW_009939066.1:0-17569 GCF_000696875.1 Nestor notabilis | reverse complement strand
CCCTAACCATTCTATGATTCTATGATAATGCAGTAAAAGTCCCCTCAGAATACATTTGATTGAACATTATTTTAGCACCTGCATAACCAGGAAATGCTATTTCCTACAGCAGATTTACTATTTCATCTGTTATTGAGTAACAAAGTGCTTTGAGAAACCACTGATATTCTTAGATAACCCAGGGTACTGGTTATTAGTTATGGCTAAACCTCAGCATTCTCACTTTTAATGAGAATCCTATGGCATTAGAAGTTTAACTGAACATCTCATTAAATAATTTAAACTAAATATTTTAGCATCTTGTGAAATGTTGACACCTGCAACCTCTGTCTTGACTGGCCATGTAATTTTACTGCTCTTTTCTGCTTTTTGCCCATTATTGGGCTACAACCAGGTTAAGAAACCAGCTCTAATTCACCATCTGCCATCCTCCAGCCAATGTGTTGGCAGCTTGCAGGCTTCCTGCAAATGGTCTCTCTGGGCCTACCCAGAAATATGCTTAGCTTCTGGAAAGTTACATGGAGGACAGCATGTTTTCTAAAAGACCCACTCAACCTGCTTTGACTGTACTCTTCACAGCACAATAAATCTAATTACTTAAGTGGCTCATGGACTTGATTTAGTCCCCTGACTTCAGTCCACTTACACACTCAGGACCTTCAACTGGTATCAAGGGTTCTTCTTAGGCAGGCTGAGACTTGTAATTAAAATCAAGTGGGGAAACAAAAGATCATTTTTTCCTTAAAAATCTAAGCATGGTTGGTTATGGTGTTTGTAAAACATAAAAAAAATAAATAAAATGCACTCATAGCACTAGTACAATCTCAGAACATATAATCTAATAAGACCTGTGGCTTTGAAAAGTTAACATTTATGTATTTATGATAGTTCATAGTATTTATGAACTAATAATTTTTGATGAAGCCGTATTGCATCTTCTGACCCTGTTAATTTTGCAAGAGTCAATTCTCATTTATCATTATGTAAGGTTTTTATTGATTTTATGAGATTAACTTAACAAGAAAATTACTGAAAATTTTTTGTCTACAACTTCCTATAAAGAAAATGAAGTAAACTTCTACTGAGGCTTATTGCCTTTATCATGCATATGTATTATATGTGTAAAGATAACTTAAGTTACCAATCCCTGTTATTTTTCCCAGCTGTGATACAATGCAGAAATTTTCCTTTTATATATCTTTCAAAGTTGTGTTCACTTTTATCACAGAGAAACATTTTTTTGCCATAGCAGGAAACGTGTATTTTAGCTGAAGCATTCCTTTGTCTTATATTCCGAAAATGATATTTATATGAATCTGTGACTCTTTCTCTGGATCAGATCCAGGAAGAGAAAAATATAATTTTGGCAAAGTTGAAGCTTTTCAAGTAAGTAGTAGTCTGATTCTGCTGCTGAAAAATACGCAGAGGAAAGCCAATTTCTCATGGTGATCCTTTCCTTCACAGGACCTCAATGTCCCTTGGAACTGAATGCAATGAACAGATAAAATTTCCACCACAGCAGATCTAGCTGGGAAGCACACGCTTCACGCCATTTCTCTAAATCAAAATTAAGATCAGAGAGAAGTAGCAATGGAGTCTACTGTGAGATGAGTTCTGATCTGAAAAGATGGGCAGTCTAACAGACATGCACAGGGACTATGCTGAGAATATAAGGAGATTTCTCAGATACAGAGTTGCCCTTGAAGAAGTTTTATTTCGATGTATATCAAACTCTGTGTTTGAGTTTCAGGACACCAGTTTTGAAAAAATTGTTCAAATGGGGAACAAAAGTATAAGTGACAGAATGTTGCTTCTGAAAATAACTGCTATTTCATAGAGAACAAATTGCATACTATTTTCTTGTTTCGTAAATGTACCTCTACAGCCCACCTTAAGGTACAACTACCAGGAAAATTCTGGGACTAGACCCATAAACTGGTAACAAATAAGACCATAATCAGGACTTCTAACCAAAGTCTGCCTCCTAGAACTTTCTCCCTGTAAAGAGGAAATTTTAGGGACACCATTTAACTCTGTGCTTAAAGGGTCCCACAATATCTTAGTAGTTAAATATGTTTCAATTTTTTAAGCTCTAAGAATAAAAACTCCATCAGTAGTAAAAATTACTATATTCATTTCTAAGAATAATTTGTAAGAGTAAGAGAATGAAAAGGAATGGAAACTGAAAAACAACATTTTTAATTTAGATTTGAAAATTCTAGGTATTTCATTCACTTATAGCCCACCTCCTGATCAACACTTCTCATCTGATCTGAAATGTCTTGTGTATTGCTATAAT
The DNA here is from genome assembly GCF_000696875.1 of Nestor notabilis. Taxonomy (NCBI): domain Eukaryota; kingdom Metazoa; phylum Chordata; class Aves; order Psittaciformes; family Psittacidae; genus Nestor; species Nestor notabilis. The sequence goes on along the minus strand of NW_009939066.1, from coordinate 15,270 downwards.
TTTCTATTTATTGTAAGAGAAACCTGCTTTCATAAAATAACTTACATTACATACATAGTTCTTATACAAAATAACATATATTACATTTATAGTTTCAAAGCCTTCTCACTTTCATCAGCATTCATATGCATGTAGCAGTAAAATCCTTGGGGCATATCACTAATTGTCAATGAGAAAGGTAAGGAAAGTAGATAAGCAGTATAAATTGCATGCAAAGGCTGGAATTAATGTTGAATTTAAGTTTCCTTACAAGCTTCATTTAGGATATTTTAAACTACTCCAAATGCATGATATACAGAAAGAAAAATAACTATGCATGATTGTATCTGTTTGCAATTCAAGTAATGAAATATTGCATGATATTACTTTAATGCATTATTATTACTATTATTATTATGTGGGAGGTTTTTTCAAGAAAAAAAATATATACAAGGTAATAACATACAACTAATAACTATTTTTCCCTGTGGAATAACCAGGTCTTTGTGGCTGAAACAGAACCTCTCCTTAGCCTTGCCCCCAGTGGGTTTACTACCATAATCACATCTTGGCTTCCATGTCAAAATTTTTTAAAGCCATTCTGAATGTTACTTTTGCTGTCTCCTTCTTTGTGTAAAAGAAGTTATAGCAAAACTGCAGTGAAATCAGGAGAAACAGTCTGTATCTAAAAAAAGAAAATCAGTCAGGTATAGAAAAATATTTATCTTATAACTGCTTCTCAAAGGAAGACTCTTCCAAGGTCTTTCTTATTCTGATCAAATTTGGAATTCTATTTTCTCCAGACACAAATTTGTTTTCCAGGGTGTGTTAATAGTAGTGCAGAAAAGAGATGTAATGTGGCACTGGAGGCATTGCTTTCTGTCTACTTATTTTTTATTTTATCACTGTCTTGTGAGCCTTGTTTCTATGTATTTATTATGCACTGAATTTTGCACTATATTATTCATTTGTTGTGTTTTCTATTTATTTGCTAATTCAGCAGAGTACAGATTGTGTGTGGGCATACATTCTTTAACTGTGACTGCACAGCTTGTTTGTGGAGGACTGTAGCTATCCCAGGACAAGCTCATGGAGTCATAGGTACACGCTAATTGACACTCTGCAAATGAGACAGTTGTAGCTCCAGCTCTGAGGAAGGTGTGGGGTAGTGTCCTGCCTGTGTGTCTGTCTCGATCTGCAGTTAGTTTATTTGAGAAAAGTGATGGAAGCCTAGATCATCCTGCTAAATGATATGGCTCAACTTTTCTGGCCCTTCCCGCAAAACAGTTTGTGTTCTGAAGCACAGTATTTTTGTACCTGGAAGCCTGTATGTGCACCATATACATTTTACAGAATCTAGCCCTTCATAGATTATTCCTCTGGAAAGATCATGATTTTATCTGAAAAATTATTTCTAAATGAGTTTTGTTGAGGAAGCCTCTTAAGGTAGCTAGTGCAGAGTAAATGGACAATATTTTATGTTCATGATATGACAGTCTGGCTTTTATGTCGTTTGCTTATTTATAAACGGGAAGACTAAACTAACATGTTACCTAATTGAAGAGATGAGATTGCTGCACCTTGTTTTCTTAACTTTATTGAATGCCTCTTTGGGATTTAAAACATGTACCTGAGAGAAATGCCTTGGTTAAGATAATGGGAAATTTCAACCACTGTTCATTAACTTCTAACAACAAACCCCTGATGAAGCAAGTGCCAAGAAACCAGGTAATTAAAACCTGTTGAATAAAGCAAGACAGTAATGCAGATAGATATGCACTAAAACACTTGAGGGATTTTAGCAAGCAACCTGGGATGTTGTTCTGCTCCCTGTCAGATAAAGTCTTTGCTAGGACAGCACTCTGACTTGAGAATTTGCCTTGCTGTATCTCACCCTAGAGTGACAGGCTTGGTATACTAGGAGATAGAAATCTTATCCCTTCTAATGGATGATAGAGCTCAAATCTTCTGACCTCCCAGGATAAAAATGAGAACAAATCTTAGATATTTTTAACAGTTCTGGTCCCTTCATGTAAGAAAGGAGATACTGCAACAAGAAAAGTTACACTTAGGGCAACACGGATGATCAAAGGTAAGACATGGCTTCTGTATGAAGGAAGATAAAATAGAGTAGTCTGGCCTGGAAGAGAAATGATGTAAAGTGGATATGGCGGAATGTCATGGCTGTCAGGGAGAAGGTAAATACGGAAAGATTGTTTACTGTCTTTTCTAATACAAGATGTAGGGGACATCAGATGAGACAAGTATGTGTCAAGTTCTAAACGAATAAAAGAAGACACTTCTTTAGGTATAGCTTTCTATGGAATTCTCTGTCATGGGATATTAGAGATACTCTGAGTGTAAAAAACTGAATGTCACACGTATGAAGGGAAAAATTCACTGACAGCTACGGGAGAGTAGTACCTTTCTACATGCTGTCCCTGGCCACTTTAGATTCGTTGTGTGTTTTAAGGAGTGCCTTTGCAGTGTTTGCTAGAGATCTGGTATTGGCCATGTCAGGTACACAAAATTGGGATAATTGCTTCATTGGTCTGATATGATATAACTTAGGTTATTCCTGTAAACGTTTCTCGTTACAGAAAATTCTTTTGCCTAACTGTAATTCCTACCAATGTCCACAGTTCCCATTCCGCTTACATTTTGTTTGGAAATTGATTCCTCTGGTCACAGAGTTAAATAGGACATCTTTGACTTCAGAGAAGTGGTTTAGCTATAGAAGAGTGCCTTTACACAAATATTATACCAGGAACAAGAGGGACTCCATGAAATGCCAAGAGCTCTAGGGAAAAAAACAAACAAACCAAACCTTTCAGCACCATTTATAATAGCCAGCAAAAGTAAATAACATTGTATAGGTATGTATATAGGACAATATTTAACAATGATGGGACTATCTCAGATACAGAGCATGTAATTATGTGTGAAACCTGCTCACTTCTTGCATGCATGTTGTATTGAGTTTGAGTGGCAAGATTTTGTTAGTGGGAGTGCCACAGGGGTGGCCTTTGTGAGAAGCTGCTAGAAGCTTCCCCCATGTATGATAGAGCCAATGCCAACCAGCTCCAAGACAGACCCGCTGCTGGCCAAGGCTGAGCCCACCAGAGACGGTGGTAGAGCCTCTGGGATAACAGATTTAAGAAGAGGAAAAAGTTGCTGCACAACAGCAGCTGCAGCTGGAGAAAGGAGTGAGAATATGTGAGATCAACAACTCTGCAGACACCAAGGTCAGTGCAGAAGGAGGGGAGGAGGTGCTCGAGGTGCTGGAGCAGAGATTTGCCTGCATCCCGTGGTGCAGACCATGGTGAGGCAGGCTGTGCCCCCGCAGCACATAGAGGTCTATGGCAGAGCACATCTCCATCTGCAGCCCAGGGAGGACCTAACACCACTACAGGGGTTTGAGGAAGGAGGCTGTGACTCTGTGCAAAGCCTATGCTGGGGCAGGCTTCTGGCAGGACCTGTAGCCCCACAGAGAGAGAAGCAGGCTTGCTGCAGGACTTGCGACCCTACAGTGAACCCACACTAGAGCAGTCTGTTCCTGAAGGACAGCACCCCATGAGAGGGACTCATCATGGAGCAGTTCATGAAGAACTGCGTCTATTGGGAAGGACTCATAATGGAGGAGTTTGTGAAGGACTGTCCCCCCTGGAAGGGACCCCATTCTGAAGCAGGGGAAGAGTGTGAGGAGTCCCATCCCTGAAGAGGAAGGAGTGGCAGAGACAACGTGTGATGAACTGACCACATCCGTTTCTTGTCCCCCTGTGTGGCTCGTCAGGAAGAGAGATACAATTCAGGAGTGAAGGTGAACCCAGGAAGAAGGGAGGGGTGGGGAGTAGTGTTTTTAAGATTTGAATTTATTTCTTATTACCCTACTCTGATTTGATTGGTAATAAAGTAAACTAATTTCCTCAAGCTAAGTCTGTTTTGCTCATGACAGTTCTTGGTGAATGATGTCTCCCTGTCTCTGTCTCAGCCCATGAGCCTCTCATGTTTTCTCTTCCCTGTCCAGCTTAAGCAGGGGAATGATAAGAGTGGCTTTGGTGTCCAGTCAAGGCCAACTAATGACACATTTGTAATTGTGATGAGTTAAATTAAACCTGCAGAGGAGTAAAGGGACAACCGTTCCTAGTCACCTTTCAGTGAAATTATCCTTAATAATTTGTATATACAGCATGTGTCACAAAATGGAGGATTTTCCAAAGCTTATCTGAAAGTAAAAGGGACTATTTCTTTTGAAAAAGGCTCTCATGATATTCACCACAACATGTTTTTTTGAGAAACAACTAGAAATAACATTTTTGCTTTGATACATGCCATAGTGATAAAATAGGAGTTTTTCCATTTTCTGAAAGATGAGAGAAATTTTGTATGAGGATGTGCTGTCTCTCTTTTTTAATATTAGGGAAACTATCAATTGCTGTTAAAGACTTCACATTTTTGAACAATCTCTCTCTCTCTCTATTGATGAAAAGACATTTTTGTGGAAGAATTGGTTAGAGAATAGGATAAACTGTGCTTGTTTACTCTTTTACTTGGTTGAAGCATGGTGTTGACATCTTTTGGCTGGTTAACTGTCTATGTTTTTTTGGTTATGAGGGGAAAAAAATCCATTCATGTATTAGGCCTATAGATATCTCTGAAATTGCTTATGATTTCACTCTGTCAATGATCTGTAAAAGCATTCAGTAAGGAGGAGTGGGTGGGTATTTCATTATTTACATCTAAGATCTTTTCATAAAACATACCAATCCAGATAATGTTTCAATCCTGAATCAGTAAATGTTTGTTGCTTTTTTCTAATAAACAAACACCAGAAGGAGGGAAAATTTTGGTGATGCTCACATTCAAGTCACCAAAACAACACAAAACAATTAAATCACATTGATTTCATAATCTGGGATCATATTAGACCTCTACATGAACAGCTTTGTCCTTTATACTCTGAAGGTGGCATTACTCCTAAAACATCTCAAGCTATTATTACAGAAAAATATGAGACAGTGACAAAAAACATACATTTTAGTTGTAATTATGTCCAAACTTAAACAGAAAAACACAAAACTAGGGAAAATCAGTATTACATCTCTTAATCTCAAAAGTATGAAAAATAAACAAGAAGTTGGAGCTTTAGGAGAGGCTTTAAAATTACATTTTCTTTAACTTGGTGGATCAGAACCATGGCAGTCCTAAATGCTCATTTATATGACCATTTGATATATATGAGCATATGATAAATGCTGGTAAATATCCCTTCTTATTTCAGGCTTCCAAACAATGTTTTAATAAACCAGGTGCATTACTTTGTTGTTAGCCCTTGATTTCTACTTCATTTTCTGCATCCTGTGATGGTTACAGATACAGTTAATACGCAGTTAATCAGCTGTCAGTAATATATTTGTTACCGTTTTCAGATAATTGCATTTAGAGTAGTCCTATCTAGAATGTGAAGCAGGTATTAATAATGCTATCCTTTACTTCAAGTAGCTAAGGTTTCTCAGTGGCAGATGAATGCATCTGCTGTTCTCTTGACATATATACAAAGCTTTCAGCTTCTAGACTATCCTGGCAGCTCTGACTCTTCTTAGTTTAAATCAAGTAATTTTACCCTACACCATTTGCCATCTAACAGTAATTAATTTATGGTATATTTGGCAACAGTTGCATGTTGATTAATTAGTGACTGATATTTGGTTTATTATGTTGTTTTAAACTTTATCACAATTAACAGAGCAGATACTTCTAAAAGAATGGTTCTCTGTAAGCTTTTTTCACACATCTATTTGTCTGTCCTTGACAGTACTGTGATGGATAAATAATCGTACCAAGTGAAAATATATTGATTTAAGTCCATCAGGATCTTGTACACAGAGCACACTGCTGGATAGAATCAAACAATTCCAATTATACTGAGCTAATACAGAAAATTGCCCATCACCTGTTTTACTTTTTCTTGTTGGAATGAGATATCTACTGCTGATATTGTTGATTCTCCCATTACCTATGTGTATGTATCAGGGTATCATGAAACAAAATCAAGAATGAAAAAAAATGTAAATCATGTTCTCCAAGAAAAGGAAGGATAACTGGTTGGACTCTTTACACACATAGAAATGTCATACTGGTTGGACTCTTTACACACATAGAAATGTCATACACTTCTATTCTGATGCATAGTTTATTATTGTACTGAACAAAGCATTATTTATTAATTTAGTGAAAATTTTCAACTGCAAGAAAATTGAGTTGACACAAACTCTGAAGTATGTAAACATTTAATTTCATAGGTTTTAAAAAATAACATATACAGACTTTCAAGGCATAGCTACACTGCATAGTACACTGCAATACTAGTATCACGGTTAGCTCTTACAGTGGAAGTTATATCCACACAGTTCAATTAGCTTTGCAGGGTATATAAACCCTGCAAAGGAACACTGCAGAAACCCTGAAGAAGGAACACTGAACTGATATGATTGGACTTTCTCTGGAAACCGCTTTAGAGGCACCCTGGTATAGACCTTTCCTTTGTTCAAAACCATATTTTGGTTAAAATTAAAGGAATTTAAATACCTTTATAATTAAAAAAGGTAAAATCAACCCACAATTAACAATTTTTCCACTTTTGAACTTTCTTCTCACATGTTCAATCCAGAGAAAAAAAAGAGAAAATAAATACATATTAACCTAAAATGATCTGGGTTTTCCTGGGCTTTATTTCTCTTTTTTTTGTTTTGTCACTAAAATGGTGTGGGGAAACACTGTAACAATCAGAAATATAAATACTAGTCACTCAGCACAAATACAAACATTTTTCAGGGTAATCCATCTTTGTGCTTTAAGTGGCTTTCAATCTAAAAATAAAGTATGGAGATTTGACATACTGGTATTAAAAAGGTGTTCAGTGCAAAGGGTGTAGTCTGAGAATTGGCCATTGAAGATGACCTAATTCACACACAAAGTAGGTGTTCCTAGTAGCAGAAGCAGACATGAAATGTAGGCTGAAATCTAAATTTCATTACGGGACCTTGAATCAAGGACAAGAAATTGTGAGATGATTTTCTGAAGACCCAGTGGAGAGTTTCAAGGAGGGAATAACCACAGTCTGACTAATGTCCAGCTAAGCTAATTTTTAATGACCTAGGAAGAACAGCAGTACTAATCACAAATAATTCATAAACCTAAGCTGCATTCGTATTTGCTGGATAAACCCACTATTTCATAACTGTTTCCCGAAGCTTCTTTTATTATTCCCTGAATCTTCTCCTAGCTATTCTCTTTGCACAAAGTGGCTATTCCTTTCATGGTTAAAATCTGACAGTAATACACTGGAACACATCAGCATGAAATATAGGGTTTGATTTTTAGACATTCTTGATCATATTTTTAAAGTACAGATACTGAAACTACTTTAGGACATAACTGAAGAGCCCTTTTAAAATGTCCCTACTGGCCATATTGTGCTGATGAGATTCATGGTGAAACTGTCTTTGCTGTTATATTATCTTTGCTAGGTTGTAAACAATGACTTTAATCAAGATCCTAAATGCTCTACAGACAAAATGTTCTTTCAGGGTTTCCTGATTTTATGGAGTTAGAGTGAAGGTTTTGCTTTCATTCCTGTTGTGTTATTCTCCCCACCCTCAATGTCTTCTTATCCTTATAAATCTTAACATCTAAAGGAAATTGCTTAAACTACTTTTAATACACTCACAGCTGTTAATATTACAGATTACTGTATGTTTTAAGTAATATCTTTGCTATGTCTTGTTGAAAAAGGAAGGCAAGATGGGGTAAGAAATTCCTCTTGGGAACATGTTTCATTCTCTTTGTGAAGCATGCACATGAGAAAATCAGAGCTGCACCCCTCGTACTCAAAACCCTCTCACTTTCTAAAAGGACAGGCATCGGCATATCTACACTGAGGAGTTCATGTTTACTAAACAGTGAAGCCATGTCTCCACAACAAAAGTAAGTGATTTGGGTCCATAAATTACACTTGACAAGCACAAATGGCTTATCATGTATACGGTGGGTTGGCCTCAGCTCACAGCCAAGCATCTGCACAGCCATGCACTCACCTCTACCCCTCTTGGGTGGCACTGGAAGAATGAGAGTCAGAGAGAGGAGACTAGTGGGTTGACTGGGAGATTCTAATTGCAACTGCTCAGCAGCAGTAATTTGTGACCAACAAACTCCTCTAACCTTGATGTCACCTGTGCTATTCCTTACTCTTTTCTTTCCCACCCATCTTTAACACTAGCATTTTTTGCAATTTCTTAAATACTCTTACCCAGAAGCACCACCATCTTGGCTGAGGGGCTGCAGTGGGTCCACTGAAGACAGGTGGAACAGGTTGTGTCCCTCATGGGGCAGCACCAACCTCTCAATATTTACTAGTGAAAAATGCAGAAAAGTCAACAGTTCTTTTATTAGATATGTTTTATTTTGAACAAGGTAACTTTTTTTTTGTTTTTTACTTTGTAATATTCCCAAGCATACAAAAGAAGCACTGAACTGAAAAGTCATTTAGCCAAATTCTAAACACTTCATTTACAAAATACAGAAATGGAGAGTGTTCTTTTCTTTTGGAAGGCAGTTCTTCATATTTGAAGTGTTTTGATAGTTTATGGCTCCACAGAGTTTTCTTAAGGAGATCCTCTTACACATTCCTCCTGGAAATGCAGTCTATTCCAAGTGATACACGGAAATCAGGTCTGTAGCTTCATCACCTAGTTTTTGTGCTCACAAGGGGAAGTTCCGGAACATGCTACCTGCATGGAATGCCTGTAGCCTGGATTTGGGTAAATTTTATGTAGGGATACTTCCTTTCCCACTCAGAAAAATGCCAGTTTATCTGTAACCTGCTAAACCTTTAAAAGAAATCCCAAACTTACCGTGGCCCTTGGGTAGTTCTGTTTATTGGGTTAATGTATTCCAGAAGAAACAGCTGTAGACCTTAATATCTTTTTCACTGATACTTTCCCTGTCAAAACTGTTTTTACTGTATTGCATCCAGGATTAGCAAGAGTCCTTAAATATTTTAAAGAACCATAGAATCGTAGAATCATTTAGTTTGGAAAAGACTTTTAAGATCATGGTGTCCAACCATAAAGCTAACACACCAACCTCTAGTTGGTGTAGAGGTTTGTCTATGTTACTTAGGTGACCAGTAACAGCTTCTTAGGGAAACTATATAAAATGCAAGTATATGGAAATCAGTCATTTTGTGATTCTGATGTTTGGTGTATAAGTCTGCTCAGACAGGAGTGATTTTTGAACTCCTGAATGTTGCTGTTCCTCATTTAGGAACTGTTTTTGACAGAACACCAGTATCACCCAACCACCCATCCACCCATGTGTGCAGTGTTTCAGTATCCCACCTCCTAGGCACATGTATTAAGCAAGCACTTCTAAGGTGGATAAAAAAAAAACCCTCCAACTTTAAGGAAGATGTGTCAAGCCCAGCAAAATAGTTATACCCATATACCTATCTCCATGTATAGCCCTATCTAGCAACAGTAGGCATGAATATTTCTGTGGTCTTTCCACCCCCAATTACTGAGGGAAAAAGTACCTCATAGCACTGCATATAAAACTCAGATGTCTTAAAAGATGTAAGGGGACCTCAGTCACATGCAAGTCATCCCTCATAGAGTTTGACAGCTACAGTCTGCCTGCCTGTATTCATTCTGATTATAAAATGAGGTGTATTCTCCTTTCTACCTGAGCTCGCATGTTTGGGAGCAGGTGTTGTGTGAGCTGTGACTTCCTGGAAAAAAGTAACTTGTATACCTGCTGGCTGTGCAGTCTTCATAAAGGAGCATGGGGTGGTTCTACACTTTTGCTAATTCCCACCCTGCTGTTAGGTAGGGTGGGATAATTTCTAGGTGCTCTGTCAGTGTTTGCAACTGTGGATTGTTCAGTGCTATGGACATGTAGTAGATGGAATTGTCTATTTTTAGTTAAGGCAAGTCGAACTAAATAAGTTGAGATTTTTTCATTAGGCTTAACAGTTGCTTATTAGTCATAATATTCTGGATATATCATCTTCGAAGACACTACATCCCAAACCCCAACCCACTATATATTGCTTTGTATGATGGAAAGGATGAATGCCACTGTGATATGAATTAAAAACCAAAATTTTTACTAACGTAAAATGCAAACTTTGAGTGTTTTAGTGGTAAATATATTTCTATTCAAAATGAAAAGTGTAGGCACATTTAAGGTTCAGTAATATAGAATCATATTTTTAGCAAAACCAAAGAGGTTAGTTTACTGATTTCCATTTAGAATATATGCAGGTTATTTTGAAACTAAGATTAGACACAGTTTACCTTTTGCTGACAGTCGCTGTTTCCCCATGAGCTAGAATAGACAGGAACGTTATTCCTATACGAATTGGACAAGAAGACTCATTGTCACAGCAGTGTATCATGGAATATTTGTATTTTATATTTGACTATCCATTTTTCCCCAGTTACTAAAAGGTGCACCCAATTATGCTCATAAATGCATCTACTAGTCCTGATACTATGTACATCTGCTGTGGACTAGGAAAAAGATAAAATAATATGAAAAAAAATAAAAGAAAACTGTTAACGTCTCAAAAATGTTGACGAAACATTTCCGAAGTTTGCAAATGCTTTATATATTTACCAACAGGAATCAGTAAGCTGCCCAGAAAATTACTCTTACTTGCAGCTGGTTTTTTTTTTTTTTTCTTTCTGTCCTGTTTTTGGTTTTGGTTTGCTTTTTGTTTTTTGTTTTTTAACTGCAGATGTAAACTCTCAGGTTGGTAGTCCAATATAATTAGACTGGACCAACTATTAGGACAGTGCTGAAGGCACTAAAATAATTATACGAAGTAAAAAGAATCTAATGAGAAGTTGACATTTTGTAACACCCAGAATCTATAACAAACAACCAAATCGAAACGAAACAAGAGAGGAAGCAGCATTATTGTGTTTCAAAGATATTTTGTTGATCTATAGTATATCTGGCCACATGCATAGCAAATGCCTTCACAAGAACAAGGTAGGACAGCATCATTGAAGCTATGCCCTTATATTTCAGTTAAAGATAACACAGAAACTTTAGAATACACAAACAATATAAAATATTGTAAATTTGGTAACTTAAGTCAGAGGGCTCAGAACTGAGGAGGCAACTCCATAAACTAATGAAAGCCAAGTCCTTTATGTGTATTAAACACTCAAAAGGACAATCCCAGTATCATGAATTTATTTTTATGGATAGGGTATATATATATTGATCAAATACAGATGTAACAGTCATATCTGTAGCTCCCTACCTGTCCTAAGTTGTTAATTTGCCCTTTTCTTGAATGAAGCGTTTTCAAACTGTGATTTTGGGTAGCTAGCATAACTGAGTGGCCTAAAGAAGAACTTAAACTGTGTGTGGCCAGCATGTTTCTGACAGGAGATATGATAATGCCAATTAACAGGGGGGAAAAAAAAAACCCAAACAAACCCAAAACAAACAACCTTTCAGTTTTTCTTGACAACTTCCTTTCTCACTGACAAAGGTTTGACTTCAAAGGACATTGGTTCATGAAGGTATAAATCTTGCTGAGTGTTATAAAACCATGGCAGACCTAGATGCCATTAATTTCTTACTGATTCATGATTGCCCACTGTCCACTCTCCCACTATATCTTAACAAAGATATTAAGATGAGAGGTAGATGACATTTTGCAGAGCTCTGTAACAGTCAGCTCTGAATTCTGTTTTCAGGTAGGTTTGTAATAGACCATTATTATTTCAGAATAAGAATAAAACAGTGTGGTATTACCATGCCTGGTGGTAGTGGGTTGTTGTTTTTGTTTTTTTTTCCTGGTTGGGTTTTGATGTCGTTGTTGGGTTTGTTCCCTTCCCTTCCCTTCCCTTCCCTTCCCTTCCCTTCCCTTTCTTTCTTTTTCCCTTGCTCCTACTAAAAAACAAACCAACAAAAAACCCAAAAGCTAGATATAAAGTAATAAGACTTTCCCAAAAATTCAAACTCAATATTTTACTGGATTGCAGGAACATGTAATTTAAATGTTTTAATTTTACACAATGAAGGAAAGACAAGAGTGCTTCACTATTCCTCTTCCCATTTCAATCTACTTTGTGGAAGATCTGATACTGAACAGATACAGGCAGTCTGAAAAATAAGTTAGACCTTTAAAAAATCTCAGATATATTTCATGAACAAAAAGATACCTTCTAAGATCAAGTTCTTAACTTGCTGAATTAGTTGTTTGCTTTGATCCTACAGTTTTCAAATGGAAGCCTCTCATTTTAACAAAAGGACATGCTGTACATGTATGTTCAAATGGGAACAAATTAAATCATGGGGTTGCAAAATGAATTACATGAAATTTAGCCAGATATATAGCTTAGTGAGGAGTGAATTTAAGATGTCTGCTGGCAGGTACAGGAAGATGAATCTTCTTCCTTGTCAGCTTTCTGATTACTTAGAGGGAAAAGACAAGGTAGAAGAAAACACTGTTTCTAATTTCCAGAAGCACATGGAATGAATGCAGAGTATTTTTAAAACAGAAAATTCCTAATCCAAGTCATGAGTCATAGTTAAAGTTACAATCAATGCTGGCTAGTTCTGCCACAAAGGCCAGATGACAGTCTGGGCTTCTCTGAATGTTCCAAGGATCCATTTGCCTGAGAAATCATCACCTCTGGAGTCAGTATTTGAAACAGGAAGTTGGATACAACCAAGAAAACATCTGTGTCTGAGACTAACCCACAACACATCCCTCCTGGGTTACATTTCAAATAGGAATGTCCTCAATAACTTGTTTTTCCTCTTACTGCTGGTGGCACCTAATCCTCTGATGACCTGTGATCACATAGCATTTTACTCCAGTTTCACACAAGTCTAAATAACCACATAAGCTTGTGGTGAACCACAGCCATAGTATTTCATTCATGTAAGTATCATTCTGATGCTCCACAGCATCCTGTCCCTTGAGAATTCAAAGCTGCACATAGAAGTAACCATGTAATGTAAGAGTTCATTTATCTACAGGAAGAGAATATTTGCCAGTTCTACTAGAATAACCAATAAACATGTTTTTCAGGGTTTGTGTGATGTGTCTTATTATTCATCTTTTTGATTGCCTTCTTCCTATATTTTCATATCAACTCCAAACTCTTATATTCTCCCCTATCTTTTTTTCTCTAAATACTGTAATAATTTCTGGGACAAGTGATCATATTAAATTCATATGCCTTTCCAAATTGTACCATATCCTGCAATCAGATACATTATGGGTCACTCAAGGTGAGTCAGGAGATAGAAATATCCATGAAGCTGTTTACATATGTATGTATACAAATGAGAAATACAGAACACAATGTCAAAAAGCAAGAAAATGCAATCAAGAATTTGTATTAAAATTACTATTCAAGTGGAAAAAAGCCTCTGTAAAACAATGAAGTCACCCTGGATCTGTCAGCTAAAAACAAATGGCAGTGTAAGTGATTACCACTAATATTACATGTAGAAAAATGGCATCTATACAAGCAACAACAATTTCTTTTAGAGTACTATTTGGTGGCTGAAAAGAGCAATACTTCCCTCTCGCTTTGCCTTTCTACTCAAAGGTGCTTTCTTTTTATGAGGAAGTGCAATGTGAATTGGAACAGATATAAGCACTGGGTTTGAATTCAATTATTTCCTGATTTTCCTTTTAGGGCATGACCCGTAATCCTATAACATTCTGCATGCCTATAAGTTTAAATTTTTAACCAGAGCAACCATGATATCTACTTTAGGTCCCCAGTGCTCTTTGATCATTTTTATTTATGCATTCCATGTTACTGAGTACCTCACTGTGGCATCACCTGCATCCCTGTGTTTTGCTGCCATGAAAATACAGAGTAAATAAACAAAAAACTTACTGTTCAACAAACTCCAAACGTTTTTTAAAATTCTAGGCTTAAATGATAGGAAGAATATCAACATAGAAAAGATATAGGTGAAAGCAAAATAAAGATTTCTGCAACTAAGTCACTTGTGCTCCTGATTTCCCTGCGTCCTTTTAGCTGTGCAGATACACACATACGCACATAGTTGAGCCACTGTGTTGGAAATTCATCAGTGCTCACTCTCAAAGCATGTAAAATGGACAGAGCAGCACTTTCTCCAAGGACAGAGCTGCAGAGGGAGGAATAGGATTAGGACCACAAGATGCATGGTTAATCAAAGAGGTACTGTCCATTCAGAACTGTTGCTATCAATGTGTTTCCACTGCACAAGGCAGTGGAACTGTAGCAGAAAGACAACAAAGCTGAAGGTCAGCTTCTCACTTTTAATCCAACTGCAACAGTTTGGAGCTTGAAATGGTCTAATTTATCTTGCTTTTAATAATAAGAGAAAATTTTCCAGTTCAGAACTAGAAAACAGTTCGAAGAACAGTCCCATTCTTCTCAGCTAACTCTTTAGGGACTATCACAGGGTTAGCTCCTGTGGTAACACTTCTTTGGCATATACCAGTCTGACTGAGAGCAAAACCAGTAGCTGAGATAGCTTAACAGCACTTGGAATGCAAAATCTTCAGCAACAAAGGTCAAATTAAAAAAAAACAAACCAAAACAAAATGCCAAAAAAACCCCCCACAAACAAACAAACAAAAAAACAACCCACACCCTCCCCCCCTCCAAAAAGAAAAAAAAAGTAAGAAAAGGAAGTACAAAGTTTACAGTGATCACTTAGTTTCGGAGGAGACACATGCAAGAATTCATCATACCCTATGAATATTTGTATGGAAATCTAGAAAGAAAATTTAGAAAGGAACTAACTCTCTTGTTTTGGATTAAGCTAAGATTGACTTTTTTCTAAATTCACAATCTGTTGTTTTCCTTAGAAATCTTAATATGAATATTTTGTGGAGAGGGTAATGTTTATTTGAGGACTGTTTCTAGTGGATTAAAGGTCTTGTGTCAGTCAAACAGTGGAGCAGCCTCCATACAACGGAAAGGTCTTTTGAATAGTTAGATCTTTTCTAAACATTGAGTCGTTTTGTCTAAATAAATAATCCCAGTAGTAAACAAAACTGATCTACAGCACATCTGCAAAATCCAGTCATGCTTCCTCCCTCACAGGCTTTTCACATGTGTTTGGGTGTGTGCTGCCAGTTTGCTGTGCACAAACACTTGGTGAGAATAAAATTTTTATCAGTACACTAATCTGACCTCTTAATCTAAACTGTCTGGACCCTAGGGTTTTGAGGTTAAGGGTGTTTGAATTAAT
>NW_009939065.1:0-256 GCF_000696875.1 Nestor notabilis | reverse complement strand
GGCCTCGAGCCTGCTGAGTTCCAGGTTTTCTTTGTTTTGGAGTCGTTGGGAATATCGTGTGGAAGACGCTAGTTTGAGACTACTGTTCTTCCTTCTGGATAACCTAACAACAGAAACACTGTTAGACTGGGACTGGATTCAGGAACAGAACAAAGCCCTTCCATGCACTGATAGGAGCATGCAGAGAAACAAAGCTAAAGCATCCAGGATGAGAAAGGAGACTGAGATGAGCTCTGGGGCAGAAGCTCTTCCCTGT
>NW_009939064.1:3856-4602 GCF_000696875.1 Nestor notabilis | reverse complement strand
GGATGGAGCTTGCCAGCTAAGCGGTTTTCTGTTCTCGGTACGGCAAGAAAGCAGTTTGGTTAAAAGCGCGTTGGACGGCTCGGCGTGGGCTTCCTCTTTGCTGCTCTGAGCTGAGCAGGGAAGCAGGCTGGACAAACAGCGAGCATGGGGTTTGCATGGGGGCTGTGTGCAGGGTGAGGGACACGGTGGAGCTTTTTATCCATTCATTACTAAGTTAAACGAAGAGAGTATTTTCAAGTGCATAATAGTAAATATGTGTTTCCTAGGGCTGCCTCTGCTTCCTTCCAAGGTGGTTTCTGTCTCTCCTTGTTCTCTTGGTAGTTTTGCGGGAATCATAGAATCATAGAATGGTTTGGGTTGGAAAGGACCTTAAGATCATCCAGTTCCAAGCCCCTGCCATGGGCACGGACATGTCGCACTAGACCACGTTGCCCAAGGCTCTGTCCAACCTGGCCTTGAACACTCAATATGCCATCCAAACCTGGCTGTGAACACCACCAGGGATGGAGCAGTCACAACTTCCTTGGGCAACCCATTCCAGTGCCTCACCACCCTCACAGTGAAGAACTTCTTCCTTAGATCTAACCTAAACTTCCCCTGTTTAAGGGTTGTTCCTGCACTGAGGATGATGGTGTTCCCTGGAGGGCATGCTGCCGTGGGCTCAGCGTCATCCAGCTCAGCAGGGGAAGTTGAATTGCTCAGTCCTGGCTCAGGTGTTAACCCAGCTGCATCCTCTGCCCCAGCAG
>NW_009939064.1:0-3735 GCF_000696875.1 Nestor notabilis | reverse complement strand
AGCTCTTCCCATGTGGCTGCTAAGGAAGCTTCTCATTTTGAGTGCTCCTGCCCTACCAGACATGACAACGGGCTCTGGAGATAGTGCTTTAACTATTACTGCCTTGCTGGGAGACCTGAAAGTCAGTCATGTCTCTCTCTATGCCACACTTTGCACTATATATATATAGTTTATTATAGTTATATATGGTTTATATATATATATATATATATATAGTAGTTTACATACATAGGTAAACTGCTTTGAAATCTTCCTGGGAGGAACTGCATACTGAAATGGAGCCTCTGCTCACCACACTTGCATTACCATTCTTCTTGTTTCATTTATGTTACTCCTTCCTTCCCCTCAGGGCTGTCCCCAGTTTCCTTAGATAGAAAAGTAGTTTACTCACCACACGCCTTTTGTGTTGCATGATTCAACTTCTGATGTGTGAAGAAGGGGCAACCACATATGAAATGTGATCTTTACAAATAGGAGGGGATTCCCTCTGCAGAGCTTCCCGCAAGAGAAACTGATGAGAATTCTGAGTGAACGCAGCTCACGGGGGCTTCACAAGGAGAACAGAGGGACAAAACCCAGCTCTAACAGACCTTTCCCCAACTGGGATGCTCTCCGTGGGCTGAAGGGACCTGTGGGCTCTGCACTGGTGCCCTGTGACGCACTGACCACGGGGGTATTTTCACGTACCTCCTGCATGGGTTGTGACTGTCCCTGTAAGCTTCTGGTTCCAGAAATAGCACCGCATTTAGGGTAGAAAGCAGGCACTAGGAGGTGAAATGGGCTCCCCAATAAACCTTTCTTCACTGAGAGAGAGAGAGTTGGGTTGAGAGAGTTGGGCTTCTTCAGCTGGAGAAGAAAAGACTCCAGGGAGACCTTAGAGAGCTTCAGTGCCTAAATGATTGACAAGAAACCTGGAGAGGGGCTTTGGACAAGGGCCTGTAGTGACAGGACAAGGGGAATGGCTTTAACCTGCCAGAGGGGAGATTGAGATGAGCTCTGAGGCAGAAGCTCTTCCCTGGGAGGGTGCTGAGGCGCTGGCACAGGGTGCCCAGAGAAGCTGTGGCTGCCCCATCCCTGTCAGTGTTCAAGGCCAGGTTGGACACAGGGGCTTGGAGCAACCTGCTCTAGTGGAAGGTGTCCCTGCCCGGGGCAGGGGTTGGAGCTGGATGAGCTTTGAGGTCCCTTCCAGCACAAACCAGTCTGGGATTCTGTGATTATCTGGGGTGCAGAAAGGCCAGGACTAACTTGGGGAGCCAGAAGTCAGCAGGGACTCTGCACGGCTCTGCTGGTGCTCTCTCCATGCTCCCTGCTGTTAGTCCCTTCCTTTCTTGATGGACAAATTCACACATTGATCAGCCAGACTGTCAGGGACCAGAGAATCATCTCCTTTCCACAAGTGTGGGTTTGTGATTAGAGCCCAGGAGCATCTGCCTTTTACAAGCCTCTATAATCTGATTTAAACACCTCGTGCTTCACGTGACAGATCTGTTGCAAAACATTAAGTGCTCAGCTGGTTCCCCTGGGCAGCAGGTGAAATGTGGCTCATCTCTGATCTTGTGTTCGGTGCTTTGGATCATTTTCAGTTGTTAACAAAGCTGAATTCACGTTGGAGATCTTCTGTAGCAAAGACACGGGGCAGCTTTGCAATGGAGAGAGAATTACCCACTGGCTTTATTTTAGCTTGTCAGAGAAGACCAGAAATGGAAGAAAACCCCCTCACCTGATCTCCAGGGGGTGTCTGTGGGAATCAGCAGGATTTAAAATCACCGGAAGCTTTGGAGCTCAGCAAGGTTGAAGAGCTCACACCTCAGCTTGAGCAATTCAGAGCTACTTCTCCTGGATGTCCTGCAAGGAAATAATTGTTCTTTCTGAATATTTTCAAATGTTTCTGACGAGTAAGATGCCTCTATTCTTCAGAGGAACTTTTAAAGTCACTATTTTGGGATGAATGACCATTTTTATTCCTTTAAGGACATGGGGCACATGCAGTTGTTGGTGATTGATCCTTTCCTTAGGCCAGCACCTCGCCTGGAAGACTTCTGAGTCCTTCCACCCCAGGACAGTGAAGGAAAAGAGACGCTCAGAGGAACCAGCTGTAGTTTATACAGGTTTTCCCAGTTTCCCTCCCAAGCCAAGGAACTGAGCTACATCTTTCTGTGTGCTGTTTACCCTGGTATGTCCAAAAGAATTACATGTATAGATCCCATTCTCCTGCCAGCGTCTGTCTCTTAGATGTGGAAGCACTTGTGTCAGCTACCATTGCTAAAATGCCTGCGTGCCTTCACTGTCCTTTCCCTTCCTTCCTCTGACTCCACTCTGAATTCCCTTTCTCATGCTCTTTGCCTCCAGCAGTGTCCGTGCTACTGGAGTTGTCACCTTTGCTGTTTCGGAGAGCCACTGGGATCTGAGCTTGGTTTCAAAGACCCAAACAGCACCTCAACACTTGAATGACAAGACAACTCTCCTGCTCCTTTTGGCTGTCAGCTGATGCCTCGAAGCATGAGATACGATGGCTTTGATGCTAACACGTGGCAGGACAGAGGTGACTTGTAATAGTTAGCTCATGGAGCGGAGAAGGGTGGAAAAACTGTGGACATTAAGGACTGTCTGAGGCAGCAGCTGCTGTGACTCACAGGAGGATTTCACATGGGAATGACTGAGCAGACACAGGAGAAAGGCCTTGCAGAGCACTGCCTTGCACAGAGGGATGAAAGAGCAGAGATAAAACACTTCCATGAGGGAAACAAGGCTACTGGGAAAGCAGCCCGTGCCTTCAGGGTATTACTGTGAAGGGCAAGACGGCTCTGCTCCAAGTCCAGAGCCAATGGTTTTTGCTCAAGTGTGCAAACCACGTGTAATATCAGCACAGTCAGAAACACCATGGTGGGGAGGGCCCTGCCCCAAGAGATGGCTACACACGGGTTTGGGAAGTGTGGATGACCTGGAAACACGGCTGTGTGTGTTGGGGTGGGGTGAGATCTGCTCGTGGAGAGCATGGTGCGAGTGCCTGCCCAGTACCTGCACACGTGGCACTCTGTGTCCCCCGGTGTGAGCACACAGTGTGTTCCCTGTGCAGGGAGGTACAGACACACTGGGTAGGTGTGTGATGTGCAAAAGGCAACGTGCCCACGTGGCTGGCAGGAATTCCTGGGAATGCCTCCTATGAGCCCTGGCACAGTTACGTTTTGTGTGAGTGAGGACCCTCCACTCTCCTGTCCTGGCTGTGCGGTGCTGGCAGGCTGAGCCCTAGGGTGCAGGAGGAAATCCCACCATTTTCCAAAGAAACCAGGAAAACGGAGCCCTTGGTTCCCAGTTCTGCCATCGAGATGAGACAGCCCCGTTGCAGAGAAGCACTGTAGTCCCGTGGTCTTCCTCTGGTCACTGTTAGTCACAACTTCCACTGTGGGAAGTCACAACTTCCCACGTGGTTTTGCCACGATACCAGCTCTCCAGGCCAACCCGTCTGGCTCCTGCACCCGCAGCTGCACCGAGCAGCATGCATGGAGCAGATGCCAGCACTGCTTGCTCAGTCCCAGCCGCTGGCTCTTGGGCACCCAGGGCCTTGGGAGCCCCAGCTCCGCACCAGGAGCGCTCTGGGGGGGATTGTTCCCTTTCCAGAGGAACCAGCAGTGAGTGGGGGCTTTGCCAGCTCCTGCCTCACACCACCGTTTGTAAGGACTATTTCAGTATGACTACTAAGGTGGGCGCACCCGGGTAGCTGCAGGCACCCAGCAC
>NW_009939063.1:0-999 GCF_000696875.1 Nestor notabilis | reverse complement strand
TGGAAGTGGGGGGAGCAGCCCTTTGCCTGGCACAGGAACAAGGTCTGTGCCCAGGGTCTCTGCATCATTGAGCAAGCCCAAGCACATGCTGGGGCTCAGTCTCCTTTTGGAGTGTCCCTCCTCATCTGGCTGTGCCCAGCCCTCTGTCCCCGGGTCCCCTGGATGGTTTCCTCATCCTCATTCCACAGCAGAGCAGGGTGAAGGCTGGGAGGGGTCCGGGCACTGCAGTACCAGCAACTGGGTGCAGTTCCTATTGCTGAGGCTTTTCTTGGCAGTACAACACCAACCAGCGGGACCTGAACGTGCGTCAGGCCTGGGAGCAGGGCTACACGGGCAAGGGCATCGTAGTTTCCATCCTGGATGATGGAATTGAGAAGAACCACCCTGACCTGGAGGGCAACTATGTAAGTGAGGGGTGATGCCACAGGGTGGTGTGCCACGGGAGCCTGCCCGTGTGGCTGCAGCTGCCTGGTGCCGGAGCTTCACGGTGCAGGGCTCATGCCTGCTGTGGTGGGACATGCAGGAAAGCGGTGGCAGTGGGACTGGAGCTGCTGTGCTGCTCAGCCCAGCCTCAGGGCCATGGAGCACAGGCATGGGCCCAGGGTGGTGGGGCTCAGTGGTCAAGGTGCATGGTCTCTGACTGCCAGATCTGCCTTCCAGGATCCAGGAGCGAGCTTTGATGTCAATGACCAGGACCCAGACCCACAGCCCCGCTACACACAGATGAATGATAACAGGTGAGGCAGGAGGTGAGGGCAGCAGAGCTGAGCTGCAGCAGTGGCTCATCAGCAGCACTATCACAGGAGTGGTGGTGCACTTCTGCCCCATGGAGAAAGCCCCTGTGTCCCCTTCCGATGCAAGCAGCATCCTTTGGGGCTGCCCAGTGCCAGTGCAGGCCGCTGAGTCACCTCTGCTCTGGAGCAGGAGGGTTGATGGAGGAGCCCTGCGGGGCCTTTGTTGGCTGCATGGTTTGGGAGGAGGGGAGGCAGCCTGGGTGCT
>NW_009939062.1:18696-19988 GCF_000696875.1 Nestor notabilis | reverse complement strand
CATCCCCACTCCATGGGCCCCCAGGCAAAATCCCTGGAATTTGTTCCTTACTGTTTGAAGGCAAAGCCGAAGGAGGAGAGTGCAGAGGGGAGAGATGGGGAGAGAAAAGTAGGTGCCAGTCCCTGGGCATACCAGCACAGAGCCAAGCTGTGCCCAGGTAGCAGCTATGCGCCTCCAGAGCTCCCCCCAGCTCAGCACACCCCAGAGGGGTGGGGAATCTTATGGAAGAGCAGTTTTTCATGGAGAGGTTGGGGTTACCATCCTGCGAGGCTTTGAGCAGGGGTGCTGGGTCTCTGCCTGGCTTTAGGCTTAGCCTGCATGTCTGTCTGTCTGTCTGCCCTGCCTCACACCAAGGGGCTGTGATTTGCCCCCACTGAGCACCTGCTGCTGGGAACAGCTGAGCATCATCCACAGCCCTCCAGTCTGAGGACAGGGACATCTCCAGGCTGGGAAGGACACAGGCAGGATGTGCTGGGGACACCCAGAGGCACTGAGAGAAGTGTCTCACAGGTGACACTTCTGCCCGGACACTCTTGTCCTGCCCCATCGCTGCTGTGTCTGCTTGTGCAACCATGCACAGCCCCACGCAGGCAAGTAAGAACGGCCACAGCAACCCCAAACAGGTAAAGCTCCAGCCCTGACAGCAGAATTTAACTGTTTGAACCGTGCCCAGAGCTGCTGTTACAAGCCAAGCAGTCTGCTGCTGGGATCAATGCGAGGAGCAATCCAGGTACTGCAGTGCATGGCCCACTTTGTTCTCCATCTGCTGCCTCAGAAGGTTTTACAGCTGCAGAGGTTTGGAGGTAGTATTCCTGAGCAGAAAAAGACCTTCTGAAAGAGGGATGCTTCTGAAAGAGCAGCGACACTGGGTCTATAACCCACCAGCTGCAGTCTCCCCCTCAGAGCCTGAAAATCAGGCTTGCAGCCTGAGCTTGAGGCTGCCACACACTGTCAGTGCCTGGAGAGAGGGATGGTCCGCAGCCCTCCAGGCGAGGCATGCCTCACATATTTGGAGAAAAGGAGCTGTTTCTGAATAGTTGAGAAGTTTCCAGGATTCCTATCACAGGACTAAGAGAGCATGGCTTGCTCTGAACCAGGCAGCCAGTGCCTGCACTTGCCATAGAGCAAAGGGACCTGGTGGTGCCCATGGCTCAGGTGCACTCTCTGCCATAGCCATGGTGGCTTTGGTCCATCAGAAGCTTCTTGGCCTACAAAGGTTTCCTGGCCACCAAAAGTGACGTAACCCTTCTGCCACCTTTCTTTCCCTGGTGGCGCCATGTACCTGAATGGAC
>NW_009939062.1:9623-18680 GCF_000696875.1 Nestor notabilis | reverse complement strand
CAGGAACCCCCCTGAAGTTTAAGGGTGCCCTGAGGGACCCACACTCCTCCTGCCTCCAGAACAGATCTCACTGGATCTGAGGCTTCCCAAGTGGAAACTGTATCCAGTAACCTGAAAACTCAAGCAGACTGGGGAGAATGGGGGAGTGGTTTTGCTTCACTCTTGGAGAACACGCATGAGGTTTTTAGAGGCTTTTGTTTTGGAAAGGCTAGCCATCTCAAATTGAGAAAGAGTGACCCAACCTGTAGTGTGCAAACGCAACTACAAGTCATCTTCAAGCCAAACATCTTCATATGTGGAAGCCTTCCACATATGCCTTTTTACCAGGGACAATAGCAGTGCTGAGTCTCAGTGCCCATGAACAGTTTCAGTGTAGGAGTACTTGGTCATAGAATGGTAGAATCCCAGACTGGTTTGGGCTGGAAAGGACACTAAAGTTCACCCAGTTCCAACCCCCTCCCATGGGCAGGACACCTTCCACTAGACCAGGTTGCTCCAAGCCCCTGTGTCCAACCTGGCCCTGAACATTGCCAGGGGTGGGGCAGCCACAGCTTCTCTGGGCAACCTGGGTCAGCGGCTCACCCTCACAGGGAAGAACTTCTACCTAAGAGCTCGTCTCAGTCTCCCCTCTGTCATCCTATGACTGATTGAGCTATGGATAGATAGTAGGCAGATGAATCTGTTTAAGAACATAAGATGACCCCTCCATCCATTGCAGGCGTCAAGCAAGTCCTGACTGTCCATGTCACTGCTCCTCATGGTACAGGAGTGTCCCTAACTGGTCCTCTATGGCTGTCACTTTTGTTTGGTTGCTGAAGTTTCCAAATGGTGGTTATCTGGAAGGTGGGGCTGCACTCTTGTACCCTGCTTCTCTACCAAGAACCACAGAAAACTGGCCAGCCTGGGCATAGCTGCTCTTCTCCTGCCTCTGGTGCTCCTCCATCTTCTCTGTGTCCTCCAGCTTGCTGTCCTGCAGTGCTGATCTTGTGGAGGGGGGAGCAAAGAGTACGTCTGGGAGGTGACTTGGTGGAAAGCAAGTCCCTGTCCTCGCTGTCTGATCCTAAAAGGGAGCATTTTTCAGAGAGTTATGAGCCTGTGCAAACAGGGCTTTATAAGGCAGCATCACTAATATGAAGTGTAACCTTCCTCCCCACAAACATCCTGATACCCTTTCTGGCATGAGTTTGGTTTTGTAAGCCAAGACAATCTGATCAGGAAAATCCTGGGGAGAAAACAAACAAGGAGCCCCGGGAGGAGGCTGAATGTCGCTTTCCAGAGTCAGAGCAGATGTTGTTCAGTAGACAATGATGCCACAGATGTGCCTTGGCTGGCTGGTCCATACGGACATGGCAGCCTGGCCATGGGCACAGGAGGCTTTGTGCCTGTGCTCCTGGCTGCCCTGGCCCCACTTCAGTCTCTCTTCCCTCACCAGCTGCTGGGACATCAAGGAGACGGGGGAGCCCTCCATGTCACCCTCAGTCACGCCTCCTTCCCCCCCCCCAGGCCATAAGATGGCATTTCAGGGTCAGGTCCTTTTGTCCTGGTGCTGATGCCAAAGGTTGTGGAGACCCTTTTTCCAGCTCGGGAATGCCGCGCTCCTCCCAGCCACGACGTCTGCAGCTCCACGCGGAGGCCGCTCTCCCCCCAGCCACGACGTCTGCAGCTCCACGCGGGGGGCAGAGCCCGAAGCCCCAGGGAAAGCACTCCTTTTCTCAAAATTTTATTTCCCTTCCACCTCTCAGCACTGCCACAGCCGCGTCCGTCCCATCCCGTCCCCCCCCGATAATGAGCTGTTGTCTTGTGCAGCATTGAGAGCTAAGTAAGCATGAAAAATTGGAACAATAAAGAAGTAGTTCTGGGACAGCAAAGCCCCTTGTTTGACAAGGCTAATTCCACACCCCCCAGCCTCATTTTCTTTCAGCCACCTTCCCCCTCCTTGCTCCTCCTTTATTAAATGAACTGGCTTTTATTGGGGTGGAAGCTGGGTTTCCTTTTCCCCTGTCGCCTCCCCCTCTGTTCACATGTAATTTGGAGAGTTAATCTCCTCAGGCAGGAAATGTTGTTTCTTTCACTCTTTCTCTCCGGCCCTTTCCATTTGGCTCTTTTAATTGGGGCCCAGACCAAGGAAATGGCCACACCACAGAGCCCAAGCAGGAAGAGGGCTGTTTCTGTTGAGGGGCCCTGAGCAACCCTCCCTCCTGCCCTGGCTCACATGCTCCCTTTCAGTAGATGCACCCTTCGGCCAAGGGTGGGGGTACCCAGCTCCCTTGGCTGGCTGAACACCCTGGCTGCTCTGGAGGTGTTGGCATTTCCGCTCCTTTTCTGAACTCCTCTTCCCACTAAGGTCAAGCCACTCAATGGTTTCAAGGCATAGTATCACCCAGGGCCATCTCGCCCAGCTCTCCAGCAGTATGAAGGCACTAGACTGCTAATATTTTACGTGGAATCTCTTTGAAAGACGTGACATCGTAAAACCTCATGGAAATTCTCCAGATTTTTCTTGAAGCTTTTCACCCAATTTCTTTCAAAGAAAGTAATTCCATTTTAATGAAAAATAGAGAGCTGGGTGTCTCCCGCCACCCTCTATCTGTCTTGTCTCCTCAGGCTAAAGCAGATTTACAGCAGGCCCTCTTGCTGGCATGAGCATATGGGACACGTGGCCCAGCGTGGACATTATCTTGGGTGGTGCCAGTGGATATAACTCATAGTACAAGGAACCATGACTGATAGTAGCATGAGACCTGACTGCTCAACAGTCGCTAGATGAGGGCTTCCTTCAGAAAAGACAAGTAGAATTGCAATCCATGCCTCACTTAAATGCAGGGCAAGACCCTGTTGAGCTTTTTTTTTAATAGAGAATCCCAGGAAGCTACTGGAAACTCATGGGAGAAACCCTTCCTAAAGCAGAGCAGCAGTATGTGCGGGGGAGCATGAGGAGGCTTGAAAGGCTTATGTGTAATCTGCTTTAGGTGGCCCTGCCTTGGCAGGGGGTTGGACTAGATGATCTCCTGAGGTCCCTTCCAATGCTAATGATTCTGTGATTCAGTGTGATTCTGTGACAGGAACAGCCATTGGAGCCTGGTCTGCTGCTCAGAGCTGAGTCCTGCTTCCACCATACCCTTGGGATGGCGTGCTGGAAACACGGCTCTGGACATCCTTCATGCCTCCTGCACCAGCTCTTGGCTGCGCCCAGCTCCTTCAGAGACCCAGATAGGGGTGTTGAAGCACGGCTGCTCCTGGTCAGCCACTGACAGGCTAGGAAGCTCTGGAGATTCTAGTCTCCTACTAACCACAGTTTGGCCTGAATGTTCCCAGCTCTCTGGCAGCCAAAAGCTTTTGGATTGCTCTTTGGCACTGTTCATCACTCCCAACAGGGCAGTGATTCATGCTGGGAGGCTAATTATCACTGAATTTCTCATCCCTCTCTAGATAACCTCTGGAGGAGGAGATGGGCTGGGGCTGCACGTTCATCACCTGCCATCACCCAGGGGATTCAATGCCAGTGCAGATGTCATCAGTGTCCTGCACCATTGGGGGATACTTGCTTCAGGACAGGCAACACTATGCACCATGGCTGATGGCCACAGGGTGCCCTGCTGAGGAAAATGGGGTGCTGAGTGTGCCATGCATGGCAGAGGAGGCTGGGATCTGAGCACAGAAGCTGGGGTTTAGGAGTAGATAAACAGATCCTTGGTAGGAATCGATGCTGTCCTGGGGAGAGCAATGCTTTGCTGGTCCATACTGTGTGAGTGTTCAGCCCCTGGAGTGGGAGGTTGGGTGGCTCAGGACAGGGATACCTCAAACAGGGTTATCCTCACTCATACGTGGACTGAGATGTGTCTGGCAGGAGCTGGAGGGAGGGAAGAGAGATGTCACTGGAGGCAGAAATAGCTGTGACTCACAGGCTATCTGCCATCTCCTCTCTCACCTACCTGGGGACACCCTTATTCCAGTGAGGTCCTCAGTCTCCAGGAAGCTCAGCTCCCACAGAGCACACAAACCAAGGGGACAGACTTTTTTGGAAGGCTTCTAGGGCTCCTCCTGTGCCCTGTGCCTCTGCATGGGGACTCAGGAGCAGTCCCTGGGCTTCTCCTGGTGTTGTCTGCAGAGCAGGCATGGGCTGTGTGTGGGTCATCTCTCAGTGACCAGCCTCGGGGCTGCAGGGGGACCTGGCTTTGCAAAGACAGGTTGATTTGGGCATGTAGGAAATGGCCATATCCTGCCTGCAGTGGCACTCATGTAATTCCCTGCACAGGAGCTGAGGAACCTCTTGCACATGCACCCAGATAAGGTGCATAAAGAGCACCTCATTATGCACCTTATCTGGGTGCATGTGGCTCCTTTTATTTAAAGCAAATAAAATTAAATCCCAGCAGCATCCCCTTGAGCTCCTCTTCCAGTGCAGCCTCAGCCCTTCACTTCCATTTACCCAAAGCTTGACTACTTGGAGTCAGGTAACAGTGACTGTGCTAGGCTCCTGTCATGCTATGGAAAGCCAGGAAAGGAGTGGGAGCCTCCCTGGGCAGGCACAGGGCTGAACTGGACACAGCCATGCTCCCTCCATGGTGTTGGAGAATCACATGAGGCTGGTCCCTGGGTTGTAGGATCCAGGCACAAGTGGGAAGCTGAGCTCTTTGGGCCCATCCCCAGCTGCCTTGGGATGCTCATGGCTCCGGACTCAGATCAGGAACAGGCAGCAGTGGGCTCCTGGCAACAGGACAGAGACAGAGGGGCTGTCCAGGGCCTCACAGTGATGATATGGTGCTGCTGCGTACAAGTGAAGTCAGTTAATGTTACCCATGGGTGGTAGGTGATGGAAACGTGTCAGAAGCTTCTCTTTGCAGAGCCTGGCCAAGATGGAGCCAGCCCTGGGCCAGAACAGTGGGGCTGAGCAGGAGCTGCAGCATGCATGGCTGAGCATCACTGCTACTGGGGGACTCCACAGCCTTGCCCTGGTGTGTGACGGACACTGGATGGTGTGTTTCACCCAGAGGGCAGGGAGGAGAGGGTTAACCCTCTCCCCCAGGTCCCTGGCTCTTGCAGAAGATGATGCCACGCTCTCCAGCTCACCCCTGCCGCCTTCCCCCTCCCTCCCCACTGCCCGTCAGAGCTCTGAATAGGGAATTAGTTTTGCCTGCGTGTAGACCTCTTAATTAGCTATTCTTTTTGCTGGGCTGGGGAAGAGGAGGGGCGAGAGGAGACCCTCAGCACCCCCAGCTGAGCCCTGGCCCTGCTCCTGGAGCAGCACAAAGGAGCCCAGCGGGAAGAGCCATCGGAGGGCGCTGGGGACGCCAGGACCTGTCAAAGCTTGTTTCCCACCTTCCAGAGCCAACCTTTTCTGTCCCAGCCAGGAGACAGCCTGCCTTAATTGGGCTGAAAATCTAATCATTTGTACCTCCGGGCCTGGGAAGGGGGCAGGGGCGGCTGTGCAGAGCTGGGAGGCTGGGAGAGGGCTGGAAGGATGCAGGCGGTGGGAGGAGGGATGGGAGCAAGGGCGAGGGGGAAACGTACAATGAGGAAAGGCAGGATGGAGATGAGGCAGGAGAGCTGGAAAGCGCAAGGGCTTGTGGAGGAGCTGAGACGACAGGGAAATCATTCTTTTAAGAAGTAAAATAAAAGTAATTCCTTTGAAAAGAGAAAACAGAACAAAAGTGACGAACTGAAGGGTGTGAGAGCAGCAAAACACTCATTAGCCGCTTTTCCTGACGTCCATCTCCACTGATAATCCAGCCAAGGCCGTCCTTGTGGTCCTCACCTGTTCCATCAACACCCAAATTCTGAGATGCTCCTGTACCACAGGTATCGTGTGCGCGTGGCTGCACTCCCATCTCAGCATCTGCTCTGTTATTTGGCACTGTTCATCTGCCCCTTGGGTGCCTGAAGCTTACCTCTTCCACCTCAAAATCATATGTGCAAGCCTTGCCCAAAAGAGAAGAGCGGGAAAACTATTCCCGGGAGTGGCCACCACTGACGCTCATGGGACAACGACTGCTCCAGCAGCTGTGCTCCTGATTTATCTCAGTGAAAGGGTTTCCAAAGCTCTGGCTGCCCGCGCTGCCTGTGACACCAGGGTAGGGTGGGGGGTGACAGCCATCTTGCCGATCAAGCAGTGAAGGACATGCAGGCCATCCAATTGCTTGTGCTAGCAGAGTTTCCTCAGCACTGGATGTTTCCACCAATACTCTTAAGCCATGCTTCTCTAACTGCCCTCTGTTTAATATGAGAATGCTTTGTGTCTCCAAAATGTCGTGCACAACCCCCCATTCTGCAGGTGCATGGTCCTTTTCCTGGGGTTTATATAAAGAAACTATATTCTCCCTACAGTTCCTTCATCAGCTCCTCCAAGCTGTAGGCCTATTCCTCCAGTGTCTTATCCATTTATCATCTTTTTTTTCTCCCTGATGATCTATCAAAACCCAAAACCAAAACCCAAAGTCTTTACCAGAATTTTACTCCTTCTCCTTCCACAGGGGATCCAGAGCTTCATGCTTATGAAAGGGAGAGTGAAGGAAACACCCTGCCCCATCCTGTGCCCCAGCCGGCCCATGTGCATGGCACCATGGCCAACCAGCAGCAGGAGAGCAGCTGGGCAAACTGGTGTGAGCCACCAGTGCCAGTCCCCTATAATCACAAGCAGCAAAGTCCAGAGCTTGTAGTGCATGCTCCCATGCTCCTGCCCAGCATCCTAATCCAGAGGCACAATAGCAAGCACCAGACTAGTAGGTGCAGAGATTTTATTGCTGGGAGTCAGGAAAAACGGATGCTCGGCAGTACCACTCCTGGCTGGGCAGGCAGGGAGGGCAAGCCGGGGGTTTGGCTTAGTGCTCATCCATCCCAAGAAACCCTCAGTGTGCAAGGAAAAGGACAAGCCCAAAGGGTTCATGGGCTTGTGAATGGGTCCGGGCATAAAGGGCCAGGAACTGCTAACCTTGCAGCAGAAGCAGCATCTTTGGGTGGTCATGTGCAATGAGAAGGGTTTCAGAGGGTTGGTTTGGGAGCCCTGGTTTCAGAGGATTGGTTTTGGAGAGGCTGCATGGGGGTGAGGTGATTCAGGAGAGCACGTAGGTAGGACAAGGAAGGACCCCTACCACTCTGCAAGGTGCCATCATCTGCAAAAGGCACCTGTGGATGCAGCTGCAGAGAGCAGCAGAGTGGGATGCAGCAGGTCCGGGTCAGCTGAGGTAGTGTTATCCTAGCCAGTGACGATGACAAAGGGCAGGCAGATAGAGGAGGCCATTGCCCTTGTGATACCCTTCCATTTTCTAGCAATTGATGCCTTAGCATCAGCAGCTTCCTGAGCCAGGAGCGGTCTGCATGCCATCACCCATCACAGCCATGCAGTCTGCCCCAAGTGAATTTGTCTAATCTCATTTCAAAGCTGTGTGTATTTTTGGCCTGTGCAGCTTCCTGTGGCGATGAGGTCCACAATTTAATTACACGTCACGTAGGATAGTAATGCCTTTGGTCTGCATGGAACCCAGGGCTGGCTCATTTCATTCATAACTTCTCCTGTAACCTCAGCTTCCTGATTCCAGTGGAAATTAGTCAGCAAAATGTTGGGACTCCCATGACTGGTGTCTTTTTAGCTAGAGGAGTCTTTGGAGGCACACGGCCAGGGCTGACCTTGGCAGAGAGCACCCGGAGTCTCAGGCGAGCAGGATGCCCTGGCTATTGGGGTGAAGGGTGATGCTCCTCACTGCGGGGAGAGGATCACAGAGACCTGTATGGATCAAGGAGACCAACTGCGAGGGACAGTTCTGGTTGGAGGCATGAAGCCTGGGGCAAGGAGTCATTGGTGTGTGACATCAGGGTAAGGTCATGAAGCAAAGCAGAGGCACAAGAAAAGACGCAGAAGGGATGGAGCCTGCACCCAAGCTGAGCAGAGCTGTAGTGGCGGAAACCTGGAGCACAGAATCCCAGACTGGTTTAGGTTGGAAAGGACCTTAAGATCATCCAGTTCCAACCACCTGCCACAGGCAGGGACATCTTCCACTAGACCAGGTTGCTCCAAGACCTGTCCAGCCTGGTCTTGACCCCTCCTGGCCTTGAACACTGCCAGGGATGGGGCAGCCACAGCTTCTCTAGGCAACCTGTGACAGCACCTCAGCACCCTCACAGGGAAGAATTTCTGCCTAAGATCTCATCTCAATCTCCCCTCTGTCAGTTTAAAGCCATTCCCCCTTGACTTATCTCATTCAGCTTGTCTGCAAAGCCTGGTTCCAGCACAGCCAGTCTCCAGCAAGGTCCCAGTCAGTGCTCCATACCTCCTGGCACAGCTGTGAGAGTCAGATTTATGTTGTCTTATTTGTGCTACTATTGCTTCTGGCTTTGTGCAGGAGTCAAGAGTGCAAGAGCACAGCAGGAGCCCTGGTGGTGTCCAGGAGCTGATGGGACAAGGCCTGTGGACGTCTGAAGGCACTGAGAAGCATGACTGTCAGTTGACTTGGATAATTCAAGTTGACTTGAATAATGAGGAACGTCCTTTGACGCAGAAGGTCAATAAATCACTCACTCACTGGACAAAACCTGCCAACCCCCTGCTGCAACCTGGAGCAGCTTCAGGCCTGGGCTTCACCTCAGCGTGGAGGGAAGGGCAGTTTGCTCTCATATCCTCACTTTTCTCTGACAAGGAGCTCACATCCTCCTTGCCCACAACACCCTGCCTACTGACACCCCCAGATGCAGTGTGCTGTAAGAGGTCACCTCCTCCTAACCCCTTCCTCACCTTCACTCTCCAAGTCGCTGCCAGTGGCTGTAGCACCAC
Source organism: Nestor notabilis (assembly GCF_000696875.1). Lineage (NCBI taxonomy): Eukaryota > Metazoa > Chordata > Aves > Psittaciformes > Psittacidae > Nestor > Nestor notabilis. The sequence continues at coordinate 9,916 of NW_009939062.1, read as the reverse complement.
TGGGTCTGGAGGATGCTGAATGAGATTTTTCAGATTAATATTTTATTGCTTTTTTTGATAAATGCAGATTCAGAGCAGTCAAGGCTTGTCCTGAATTTAGATCGAATTAAGCACAGTTTCCTCTGGAGAAACAGAAAAGTCTGGAAGGATTTCATTCAGTCATCAAAAAATGAGATAATTCCTAAGGACATCGACAGGCTGAGAGCGCTGGGCTTTTTCAGCCTGGAGAAGAGAAGGCTCCTTAAGGGGAGCCTTAGAGCAGCTGCCAGTGCCTCAAGGGGCTACAAGAAATC
>NW_009939062.1:2332-9462 GCF_000696875.1 Nestor notabilis | reverse complement strand
GGTTCAAGGCCCGTTGGGACGGGGCTTGGAGCAACCTGCTCTAGTGGAAGGTGTCCCTGCCTGTGGCAGGTGGTTGGAACTGGATGATCTTAAGGTCCTTTCCAACCTAAACCAGTCTGGGATTCTGTGATGCTATGATTTCCAGCCAGGTAGTGAAGCGGAGCTAGTTGCAGATGCCAAGGGAAAGCCGAGTTGCAAGGGCGAAGGTGCAGTTGTCCTTCCCCAATGCCTCCCAGCCTCTTGGAACTGGTGCTTGTGTCCCTTCTCCTGTGGCATGTGTCCTGCTTCTCATGCCATCCTGCCGCAGCCAGATTGATGGGCAAGGGCTGCACAAGAGTCTCCTTGGAGTCAGGAAGCCCTGACTGCTGAGGAATACTGGCAGGGTGCTGGGGCTTCCTCCCCTCATCTGCCTTCTCTTCCTGCTGGTGTCTGTGCCCAAATGAGCCACCCTGTTTTCAGGGCTCTGACAGTGATGACCCAAGGATTTTGGTTTCTTTACAAGTTTTTGATGAAGAAATCATTGTTTCTGCTTGTGGATCCCAGAGCCCACGGAGGGCCCAGCCTGGATGGACAAACAGGAGAGATTTCTCACCTGGGAGGAAAGGCACTGAAGAGCCCATCCTCACACTGGAGCAGACATTCTACAGCTCTCCTGAGCTTGATGCTATTCCTTCCCTCTGCTGCTGCCCTCTGACTCACCCATCAGGACAAAGGCCACATCAAAGTGTCAGTTGCACCAAGAGAATTTCTCTCTCACCCTTTGTGGTCCACTCCAGGGCTGACAAAAGACACAGAAGCTTCTGGGAGCGAATCCCAGTTTTGCAGCAAAATGCCCCAGGTTGGAGCAGCAGCTCCTTGCACCCAACACGGGCTGAATGGGACGGGAGGGGAGCAGGAGCCAGGCTTAGCTCTGCCGCTCCTGCATTTGAACTCCTTCGCTGCTAACTTTCCAGCCGGAGGGAATGACTGACAGAGACTGATGGTGTCTCTGCCTGTGTGTAATCTTAGAGCCGGCTGGATTTGGGAAATCTCTTTCATTGCTTTAAAAAAATAATCAAGCAACGAGACCGAAGGGTCCCGATTAACTGGGAAAATGTGGGCAAAATGCAAGCATCTTCTCAGGTTCTCACCCCCATGAAGGAGCCATGTGGAGTGTCCCGTGGGAGCCCGAGCTCCAGGGAGGCACCAATCCTGACCACCTCACAGCCTGCCAACAGCTCCTGACTGCCCAGCCAGACCTCCCCTCCGAGCCACACAGCTCTGGAGAGGTCTCTGGGTGAGGAGCACTTCACAGGGATGTGCTGCTGGTCCTGGAAGCCCTCCCCTGCCTGCTCCTGCCTGCCCTGCTGTGGTTTACTCATGCCCTCCACTCTGCAACAGCTGCCTCCCTCCTGGACTTCACACTCCTCAGGGGCTGAAGGGAGAGTTACAACCAGTCCAAGATGACGTTATTACGTTGAGTTATTCTCCACAGACAGGCTTTTTCAAACAGGAATTTAGGGAGGATTTGGCACCCTTTGCCTGATCCCTTCCCACGGGGTCCCTGAGTCACCCGGCCCCGTGTTTATCTCCCGACATCTCCACAGCATCTTAGGGACAACTAAAGCTGGAACTGAATCAGGAGAAAACCAGTTCACTGGCAGAACACAGCTGAGAGAAAGCTGCATGGGTACACTATGAACTCCCCCAGGGAGTTGACCAAAGCCTACAGAAAGCTGGAAAGCTGTAGTTCCCACAGGTTTTGAATCAGGTAGCAGGGTTTCCAGCCTGCACTCGGGAGACATAGGATGCTGGTGTGTGTCTTGTGTTAGAAAGACCTTTGTCAAACATTATAACCTTGTCTTCTGTAGCTGAAATAAATGGAATTTGCAGCCTGGAGTGAGAAATGCCAGGGGGGCATCTGCAGCAGTGAGTGTCCTGACTGCCTGGTGATAAGGCTGTGGGAGAAAACAGGGTTGAGAAGCTGAAGATTGCACCAGCTCTGAGCTGCAGAGGATGCTCTGAGCATCCCCTGTTAGACCATGCACAAAGGGTTCCAGGGTTAAAAGAAATCTCTTCCACAAGGAGAATCACCCAGACAGCAGCACCTTGCTCTTCCCCTCCTGGCTTTGAGACAGTGCTAATCACTCCCAGGGACTAAACTCAGACCAGCACTAGGTTCCTTGGGATTTAAAGACAGAAGGAACTTGTCCCTCCTGCAGCCAGTGTGGAGCCAACTCTGGTCACACTGTGGGGTGGGAGGTAGGGATCAGAGGGAGAAGTGGATGGGAGAGCTCCACAGCAGAAGTGTCTTCTACAGAGCAAGCATGAGGCCACTTACCAACACAGGATCCTATTTTCCATCCTGTGTCAGCCCATGCCTCCTGCTGCCTTCCATTAGCTTCCAGGACACCTGGGAAGGGACCCATGTCTGTGCAGTGAGAAATGTCCCTCCTGGAACTACATGAAACAGGAGGAAGCAAACCCATGGAGCTTCTCTCTGACTGACCCTTGCCCCTTGTTTTCCAGGAGAAGTACCAGAAGTACCAGTTTAATTTACCAGAATTAAACCTTGCACCCACACTCCAAGGATTGCTCTGGCCTCCACAGACCTTGGCTTAGTGAGTAATGGGCCCAGCTCCTCAGAGGCGCTGAGGTGATTTAAGCTGTCTGACCCCTTAATCCTGCACTTCTCTGATGTCCATGCCCCGCTAGGGCAGTGCTAGCAGGAAGAGATGCCTCTTCTTGGGGGACACTCTGGGATGATCAGGTCAAAGCAGCTCTCAAAGAAAGACCCAGAAGTTCTGTGCAGAGATATGAGCTTGTAGCAGGGCTCTCCAAGACCCTGCATTGTGCTGGGAAGAGGGCTGCAGATGCAGCATGGCAGGTGACCCAGGTCTCTTGGAGCCTCAGCATGAAGGTGTCCTGGAGTAGCAGTACTGGCACAGCAGCAGTTCAGGCTCTGTGGAGCAGAATGTGGCTGATTGAACCACCCCAGGGGGGTTGGCAGCCAGCACTGAGCCCTGTCCTGGTTGTGAGCTGGAGCTCCCTTGGCTCCCTCCATCATATACCAATTAGTTAAAGCCACAACTTGGTGCCCCTGGGACTAATCACTGTGGTGCTCCCTTGGACCTCAAGATTACCATGTGGGACATGGGTTGGCATGCAGGCATGGGGCACATTGGCTTAAGGATGGAGGCTTGAGGGCAGTCTGGGACTGCTGGGGTCCGTCTTGCCAGGGCCCTATGGGAAGGAGAGCTTGAATTAGTGCCTGGGGTAGGCTACAGGAGGCAGCAAAAGAACAGTGCTGCGTCCTCCAGCAGTGTTTGCTGGGGGATGGATGTTTGCTAGGAGACACACGTGGGAGTGGGCTGGGAATGGGCTGTAGCTGGATCTCTGGTCTGGCTGCAGATGGAGGAGGTTCCTCGTAGCTGTGCTGGGCAACGGCTGGGTGCATTGTACAAGGCTGCAGCTTTTCCTGTGTGTCTGCATGGCAAGAGGTCCCATCACTGGCTGCCAGGTCCCCTCACATTCCAGAGTGGCGCAGGGCAGAAGGTAGGGCTTGTCAGAGAGGGAAGGAAGGGAAAGCGTGGCAAATGTGGCAAAGCCTTGTGTCACCTGGGATTGGTCATTTGGCTTTGGTTTACACTGGCAGCAATGTGCTCTCCCCAGAGAGTGGCTCCAGAGTCCCTGATCCAATTTGCTCCCCAGCATGGCCATGGACCCAACGCATGTCCCCAAGGCAGGATCTAGACCTTTTATTTGGGACATCTTCAAAAATAGCTGCCCTGAGCAGTTCTCTCTGCCTTGGACTAGTGCTGACAGCGACTGCCACGTACCACATGATGTGGCAGCATTGCTCCGTGTCAACACATGTGGTGACAGATGTATGCCAAGCGGGTAGAGATCTTGGAGCTCTACGTTGTTGTTTTTTAATGTTGGCGGCTGTCCAGGGATCATTCCTGGTCTCTGCACGGAGGCGCGTTCCTCCAGGTCCCCTGGGAGAAGGGAGCTCACCCTGGTGAGGACTCCATCCCGACATCCTGGCTTCTGCCAAGCCCTAGGGCTGTGTGGTTGAGGCTTTGGGCTGCCTGGGGGTCAGGAACGTCAAACTGCTCCACTGGGGACTTTTCTTCTACAAATTCCGTTGCTGGAGGGTGAAGTCTCCTGCCGTGGGCCACGATGACTTGATGCATGCGATGCAAAGTGCTGACGGCTGCCTTCCTGCGATGCCAGCACCTGCCCAGAGGACACCAGCCCAGGCAGTACGGTCCATTCAGTGGCAAGTGTTATGGGCACTGAGAATGGATTGAGGACAACAAAATCTTTTGCTCAGGGCAGCCTCCTCCACCACCCCAGGCATTGCCTGGTTGTGTAGGTCACAGCAAATGGGATGTAATCGACCCCAGACTGTAAGGGAAGAGGGAGGAACCCCCCACTTGAACTTCTTCACACATAACAGCGATAGGGTAGGTTTTCCTGAAGCATTTAGGACATCTGGCACTACTGGAAATGTTCCAGAATTTGGGCAAGACTGTTAACTGGAACCAGTAGAGCAATTGTTGGGCTCTCGGGGACAGCAGGGAAACAGGGGGCTGGAGGGAGTGGGATCAAGTATGGGATACCAAGGTGCTGCAACCAGCGTGCAGCCACAGTGCAGACAGCGAAAGACAAACTCCAGGCAGCTGATGGGCACTGGAAGGTGCAGCTACACAGAAAACAGCGAGAAATGGGGCCAGGCATATGCCAGGAAACCAACTGGGATCATACATGGGTGAGGCAGTGAGGGATGGGGCACAACATCGTGGTGCCAAGAGGAAGAAAGAGATGAGGAGCTTGAGAAACAGATAAATACTTCATGATAAGAACAAAAAAAGGATGCCAGAAAGCTCAGAACAGTTAAATCACCCTACTTGGTATAGGGAAAATCTATTTCAGAGGTACAAGTAATCCCTTCCCTGGAGCTTTGGGGGTGTTTTTTCTATCCCATCAGCTCTTTGGCACATCTGAACTTGTTGCAGTTGAGTGCCGAGGCGGTGCTGAGCTCCCAGGAGCATAAGGAGGTTCTATCAGCTCAGCTTCTCAGAGAAGACCTTTGCAGATGCACTTCCCACTGCGGCACCACTGTGCAGCTGAGGGGGTTTGGTCAGGGCTGGTGGCCCGTGGTGGTAGAGGAGGGAGCTGGGAGCAGAGTTTAAACCCCTAAAGCAGAAGGTGGCTGGGGCCATCTTTGCTACCATCCTATTTTTCTCTTCCCATCCCATTCCTGAGCCCGTCCTTTTGAGATGGGAAGAGAAACCTGCGAGCTGGTGAATAACTGCATTAACACCAGGACTACTGAACTACTTACAGAAATTAAACTTAAGTAGGTCTGTGATGAAAACAAGGAACACTGTACAATTGTATGTCCCATATGGGGTCAAATCCCTTCTGCTTCACAAGCTGCCCATAGGCTCAGAATCTCTCCTGCTCCCGGCAGACCACAGGGAAGCAGTGAGCCCTGAGCTGCTGCAGGAGCGGGAGGCTGCTCTGTGGAGCCCTGCCAACCACTTGCCATGGCATACTTTGGGAACTGCTGCTTTAGACATACTGACGAGAGCAGGGTAATGTACTTCTACTGGAAAATAAACATATCTCTAATGAAAACCTGGTGCGCCATCATTTAGTCTTTTTTCCTTTTTTTTTTTTTTTTTTTTGTTCCTTAAGTGAAAATTAGGGATTCTGTCTTGTCAGACCCAAGCCGTTCCTCATACTTGCCATGCCAGCCCATCAGCATTATTTCTCAAGCATAAAGAGAGCCTGGAAAACTTAAACAAGCAAAGAGAAAGCAAGAGAAAAGCCCAAAAGAGACAAAAAACATTTGGCTGGGAGCTCCTTTTTTCCTCTCCTCTCCTCTCCTCTCCTCTTCTCTCCTCTCTCCTCTTCCCTCTTCTGTTCTCCTCCCTTTCCTTCCCGTCTCCTTTCTCATTTTTAGGTTTCCAAGCATGGGCTTCCTGCTCTCTATACTCTCCCATGGTCAAAGGTGAAGGTGTGGATTTGAAGCTTTTGTGCCTACAGCTGAAGGAATAGGAATGACTTTGTAACAAAGACCATTTTGTTCTGCATCTTCACCCTGTCTTTGACTTGAATTAGTGCTGCCCAAAGCAAGCTAAAAGATAAAAAAATCTGTCAGCTGAATAACTGTGTTGCTAAGATAGTATCACTGATGTTTTGCTTCTACTAGGAATTTACTTGGTTGTGGAGCCTTCCAGCGAAAACAGAGTAGGCACTCCCCAAGCTTCAAATGTGAAATAGAAATGCCCTTTTTCATCACCACATTTTTCAGGTTTTCTTTAGGTGGCAAAAGGATACTAGATGAGGGAAAGGAGCAAAACTAAGCAGTTTGTAACCATTTAGCATTCAGAAGGTGCCTTTAACATCACACCTTTCTTCTTACATGGAATCATTTCGGTAAGGCTTTTCTGTATGTGATATGTACCCTTTCCAACTTTAAGTCCTTTAATGAAGGGTTAGATTGTAAGCTGGCTGTGTGCCCACACAGCACCACTCAGCCTCTTGGTCCATGCTTGCAGCCGTAGGTAGGATTTTGTCCCAGTGCTTCTGATCCTGAGGAGAAGAGAATGGAAGGGGCTGCCATGGTGGATCCCATGGGCACAATTAAGCCTTATAATTCCTGCCTAGGGGCTTGTCTTTTTTCTCTGCCTCCCTTGAAAAGCTGAGAACACCACCAAGAGAAGTGCTTCATGCTGGACAGCACAGGAGCATGGGGTCAGCGTGCTGTGGGCTGCCCGATAGGAAATCTCAGAGGATCTTCCAAGCCTGGTGCAGACCTGGTGCCTCCTCCTGCTTCCTGGGGACGTGACAAGCACTATTTTCCAGGGACCTTGCCTCCGAAAGAGGAAACCTCCTCCAGCCCTCCCTTGAGAGCTTCTGCTCTCCTGTGGGGACCTGTTGAAGTGACTTGAGGTGCCCAGAGCAAAGGCATCTTTACTGGTGTGGGATGATTCAGAGGTGTTTTTAGAAAGTCCAGGAGACAGCTGAAGGAGTTGAGTTACTTGAGTGCTTTGGGATCTTTCAGGATGAAAAACGCTGTATATATGTTGGATTTTATTATTCGTAGAATCATAGAATGGTTTGGGTTGGAAAGGACC
>NW_009939062.1:605-2153 GCF_000696875.1 Nestor notabilis | reverse complement strand
CCTCTCACTTTTTTTATGTTGCTTGGGGCCAGCCACAGCTTCTCTGGGCAACCTGTGCCAGCGCCTCAGCACCCTCACAAGGAAGGATTTCTTCCTTATATCTGACCTGAACCTTCCCTGTTTCAGTTTGAACCCATCATTCCTTGTTGTGTTGCTACAGGCCCTGATGAAAAGTCCCTCTCCAGCATCCTTGTAGGTCTCCTTCAGATACTGGAAGGTTGCTATGAGGTCTTCATGCAGCCTTCTCTTCTCCAGGCTGAACAGCCCCAACTTTCTCAGCCTGTCTTCATTTGGGAAGTGCTCCAGCCCCCTGACCATCCTCGTGGCCTCCTCTGGACTTACTCCAACAGCTTCATGTTCTCCTTATGTTGAGGACACCAGAACTGCATACAGTACTCTAAGGGGGGTCTCACGAGAGCGGAGTAGAGCGGCAGGATCACCTCCCTCAACCTGCTCCTCATGGTCTGGGGATGCAGCCTAGCACACAGAGGGGTTCTGGGCTGTGAGTGCACACTGAAGCTGGCTCATGTTCAGTTTCTCATCGACCAACACCCCCAAGTCCTTCTCTGCAGGGCTGCTCTGAATCGCTTCTCTGCCCAACCTGTACCTGTGCCTGGGATTGCCCTGACCCAGGTGTAGGAACTTGCAGTTTGCATTGTTGATCTTCATGAGGTCATTCCAATGACAGTGAGATGTTAATCCCCTTGCTGGTGTTTAGGAAAGCAGTGCCAGCAGCAGCACACCTCGCTGCGTGACTGCCTGCTCCTGACTCCCGGGTGTCTCTGCCCTGAGCTGCTTGTTTGTTTGAATTCCAACACTGCCAAGACACCAGTGTCTCCCACCCCAGTGCAGGCAGTGCCCATCTCCCTGGCTTTGCTTGAAGCATCACATTGGGGTCAGGAAGTTGGTCATGAAAGTGTTTTCCTGATAATACTTGGTATCAAGGAATAACAATATCCATATCCTTTGCAAATTGCTTTGAGAGCTAATGCTAAAAGAGCGGCAGAACGGTATTGTTTCATGGCTCTATTGCAGAGTGTGATCCAAATGAATGAAGTTCATCAGAAATCCCAAGCTGGGATCATGTCAGGAACACACAGCAAGGGAAGAAAGGCTGGATACGTTTAAACCATGTGCTTTAATCCCATAACAGGAATGCAGGGTGGCTGGCCCTGAGCAGCAGCTTTGTCTCCCTGAAGTCCAGTGGATGCTGTGGCTTTATGTGTACTCAGGGCTGGATCACCAGCCTCACCATTTTGGAGGAGTTTGTTTTCTTTCCCAACATTTGGCGTTTCTGGGATGATGAAGAGGCCAAAGGCTTGGAGACATGCTCTGTTTATTAGTTTGCTGGGTGAAGCTGGCTCTGCAGATGCTCAGCACACAGCAGCAGGGTGCTCTTGGCTGGCCTGGCACTGCAGCCCATTGCTTTGCCTGGTGGCTCACCAGCACATTGTGGTGAGAGTTTGGCCATGGTCTGTGTTGCTTCCTCCCTGTGCCCTGCCTCAGCCCCTGTGGGTAGCTGGTTATCTCATGCCCCTGGGAGGGAGT
>NW_009939062.1:333-575 GCF_000696875.1 Nestor notabilis | reverse complement strand
TTCTTACCCACGGTCAGCCTGGAGGAACCAGCTGTGTGTCCAATTCCTGGACATGGTTCAAATGTGAGCTCAGCGCCAAGCAATGTGGAGGTAAAGGAGGTGAGAAGGGTTGGGGTTTGTGCTGTGTGGACACACACAAGGCTCCCACTCCCTGTGCCTCAATGGTGTTGGGTCCAGCTCTCCACCAAGAGCTTTAGCCCCACACCACGGAGAAGGGGGTGAAGAAAGATCCAGTGATGTCA
>NW_009939062.1:0-201 GCF_000696875.1 Nestor notabilis | reverse complement strand
GTGGTGACATCCGGGTGTGCTGGTGGAACGCGGTGCCCTGCTCTCCTTCTGGCTCTGCGTGGAGCTGGAAGAGGGTTTTGGAGGTGGCTTCTGTGGAGTCAGTGGTGGACACCAGAGGCAGAACGAGGGACGAGCTACCGGGCAGGTCCGGGCCGGTGCAGACCGAGGATGCTGAGGGTAGGCAGGGGGATGGGGCATCTT
>NW_009939061.1:22149-46836 GCF_000696875.1 Nestor notabilis | reverse complement strand
TACGCGCAAATGCGCGCATGCGCGCTGCGCCGGCGAGACCGGGCGGGAGCCTGAGGGGGGCAATGGGCGGCCCCGGGCCGGGGTAGACGTGTCCGCTCTGCGGGGCTGGGCGTTGGGGAGCTCAGTTCGTGATCTGCGGGCTTCCCACCCCCCTGTGGAAGCGACCCTCGACCGCAAACGTAGACCAGGGCGGGAGGGAGCATTTGCGTCCCCTCTTAATGCGGTATTTTCCAGACTCAGCCTCCCCCTTGGCTGTAGCACTGCAAACGCTTCATGTGGAAAAAGATGCTAAAAACGCACCCTTGGACAGGTTTTTTGTTGGCTGTGAAGGGGTTTCGGTGATGTCTCTGCTGGTGGCAGGACACAGCCCTGGGTGCTGGAAGCTCTGTGCTTCGTGTCGCGCTGCGAGCCGATACCAGTGCCACCAGTGCCACCAGTGCGGTTAGTGGTGCTCTCCGCAGCCTGGGAAGCAGCCAGAACCTTACCTGGGGTAGAACTGCGGTTGCGAGGACAGCCGGACTTCCAGGAGCATGGAAGAGCATGGCTCAAAGAGCTGGTTGAGGCCACAGCTCGCCTGGGTTGTCCATGTGGAACTGATTCCCTCCTTTGAGCCCGGACCATACTTAAAATTCATTCCATTTACTACAACTGTAAGAAATTTCAAAATTATAAACATGCATGTATTTTCAGAGGAGAGGTTAAAATTTGCCTGCTGTCCATGCGTTTGGTTAGGTTGCAGCTGTACAAAGTCATCCTGAAACCACCTTCCTGCTGTACTAAAAATAAAAGATGGAAGTAAAGAGGGAAGTTCAGTGTTTGTACTCGTTCGTTTTCAGTGACTTAAGCAAAAAACTGCCAGTCATGTCAAATTAAATTATATGGTTTTGTATTTCCATTATATTTATATTACACTGTATTACTGTAGTTGAATTAGACTATTTTCCATGGGGTCTGGGCTGTGACTACTGAATTTAACTCACTTTACGCAAGAGCTACCCTTAATTAGACTTGAGCTGAGAGCAGAATTGCTTTGACTAATGCTTCAGACCATTGCAGTAGCGGAATACCAGACTCTTAAATTACTACAAAAGAGATAGTTGCTGTCTGAACAGCTGGAACTGGGCGAATGATTCCAGTAATCATTCCCACTGAGCACCTCAGCTGCAGGGAGACAGCAGCCCTTGGCCAGGTCCTGCCAGCCGTTACCGGACTAACCTGATGGACCATCTCCTTCCACGGCTCCATCACCCACCACTCGTTCACCAGATCTCAGGCACCTCAGAGTAGGATTTCTGGGAGTCCCTGCTCTGGTCCTAGAAACAGGAGTTGTGGGAACTATCATTTCAGTGTCTGTGACTCTTTTCTACTGGCCAGCAGTTCTTGATGCCTGCAGTGGCAAAGTTAGCACGTAGGGGCATCGAAAGGAGCATCGCCCTGATCAGAAATGTGTCATCAGTCCACTACCAACAAATAATTCACTCGATCCATCATGAAAAATGTATTGTTCTCTGGCAATGATGTACTTACCAGGAGCAGCAGCTTTCATCTCTGCATGGAGGAGGAAACGTTTTTTAGCATAGTCCAGTGGTGAGATTTTGCAGTCATCCTCACCATCTGATGACTGAAGTTACCCAAAGCATCAATCCTTAAGCCAAATTCAAACAACCTTCCATGACCACCAGGAGAATACCACTGGCTTGGTGTAGCACTCCTGGGGATCACTTCTCTTCCCTTGTAACTCTAGGGATATGCAGGAAGGACCAGCAGCACTATCACCTGAGCCTTTTTAGGTGTTAGCTGCAGCTGTCAAAGGGTGGATTCACCACTGTAAATGCTGTGGTGTCATCAAGGCAGTTGAATCAAAACACTTCCTTGGTGATCAGGTTTGGATGAAGCAGATTGTGCCTTTCCGCTCTTATCACCTTCTTACCTCAGAAGGTCACCGGAAGGAAAACATAAATGCTTATGGCAGTTTTGTCAGTATTCTTCCTCACACCATTCAATGCCAAGGAGAATGGGGAGACAAGTGCTCTACAACTAGCATTTCATGTGGAACCAACAGCTTTCTGATCCCTGCATGGCACTTGGTCCGTGGCTACTCAAGGAGCCTACAACAGCTCAAAGCCAAAGCAAGGACTTTAATTCTGGGATTATACGTAAAGACTGCGTAGATGTAATTGCTCTTTGTGAAGCCTTCAGTCATTGAGAGCTATGTTTAAAAAAACCAGGAGGACTTGATAAAACACGTTTTTCTTCTACAGCCAAGTACAGAACTCCTGTAAGGGAAGCCTAGGGGGCGAGTCTTGGACTTCACAGAAAGGACAGGCCCAGTCCTTTGTCTGTGGAAGTCCCTGGTGGAATCCTCCTGACTCAGCTTGCTGCAGAACCCGTTTCTAGTAGTACAAAGCAACCGTTGAAAACATCATCCTGACAAAGGAGATCAAGATAATGTTTCAGATGATTTTAACTTCTGGAAAGAGAAAGAGAAAATACCATAAATGTATTCCGATCTGAATATGTGTTTTCAGACCACAGTCTGAGTACCACAAGTGCACTGGTTGCTCACATAGGTCTCAGAAAGGCCAGCCTCATGAAGTGGGTTTTGCTGCATTTAGATTGCTTCAAATTGTGTTTGCCATTATGTAGAAAGAGATGTTTTCATACTTTCACACTTAGCAAAATACTTTCCAGGTAGTATAATAGGTATACAGCAGGTATCGATAGCAACTCCAGCAGAGGGATTTATTTTGAACTTCTGGACAGGAACATTAGAAATTAATTTCATTTTCTTCCTATGTAGGAAGTGATATGCTCCCACTTACTAGCCTCTCTACTATCCTGTGCTTACCAACTTTCCCAGTTTCTCCTTATCATGGGACAAATGTTGAAAAAAGTTTTTAAAGAATTTATCCAGTATGAATCTGACTTTTTTCTTTCTAGCTTTTATGTTCTGGTTTTTTTAATTAAAGATGTTCTAGGGCTACTTTATTTTGCAAGAAAGCTCAAAACCCAGGAAATTATAGTGTGATTTGTGGAAATTGTACATGTTCATGCTGCTATCCACGCTGACAATATTGGCACAGAACCAACCAGCCGTTTGCCCAAATATTTGCAACTTACTGTAACTTTTTCCTTTCATAAGGGAAGTGTCGTCTTCAGAAGCTAGAACCTTCATCACATGTGTAGGTAAAGATCTGCACAAGCCACAGTCTATGGCCTAATGAATAGCAAGCTATGGATTATGTAGAACAATATACAGCAATGCTGAAAGACAGGAAAGGCATGAATGGTGGAGTATGATTGCTGATAATTCAGTGAAAAGAAAATTAATGTGAAAGAACTTGAATGCATCATTTCAAGCCCATCTTAGTTTGGGTTTTTTTTTGTCCATTTCTTGAACTGGCCACATATAAATTGCTATAAAAATGAATAATCTTTGATATAAATGTAAATTAGAAACAAATTTCTTAATCAAACTAACAAGTGACTCGAGCCTTCTCATCTGTCTAGGTCTTGCCAAAAGCTGTGCCATCACAGCTTCCCTCACTTAAATTAGGAAGATGTCTACGTGCATGCTGCAAGCATACTTCTCATTGCAGAGTATCTTAGTAGTAAAGGGCCAAGTGCTGCAGTATTAGGTAAATGCAAACACCTGTAGGAAGCCAGGGAGTGTTTATTGAGGAGGAATGTAATGCCTTGGTAACTCTCAAATCTATTAATTAGCTGCAGAGCAGACAAAAATCAATGGTTAGGCTGCACTGGCAGTATTTGCTGGTAAGACCTCTGTGGTGTGTTGTGCTCGCTGTGTATGTGGTATATTGTGCAGTGAGGATTTAGTGCACAGCACAAGAGCTCGCACAGCCAGCATCCTTGCAGTATGCTAAGCCAGTGCTATACCTAAGCACTAAAAATGGGTCACATCCTCTGTGCCTTCTGTGGGTAGCCTGGAACAAGGATGTGGTTTCTTGTGTTCTGTGCGTGAGCAAACCTATTTGGCATATCTTCAAATCTTTCCCACACTGAGAATTGGAGGCTTTGCCCCTAAATGAGCAGTGTTGACTAGAGGCTGCCTGTGTGTTTGCCAACTCCATGGTGACTTGATAAGGTAACATCAGGTAACAGATGGGATTGCTTACACAGTGTGATCAGGAACACATTAAAGGGGATGTTTTAACCTACGGACAAGGTGATGCCTTGCAGAGGGAAGACCTTTTCCTTGCATCTTCTTGCTGTCGTTGATCAGCAGAAAGCAAGCTTGGACTTGAAATTCTGTGGGCTGTTCTGTCACAATAAAAAAAAAAAAAAAAGGAAGTAGTATTCTGCTGCTGCAATTAATTAAACAAACTGATATAAATTCCCCGCTTAAATCGCACTTTGCATATCCATAATCTCTGCACTACATTTTATGTATACTTTACCCTTGGGTAAAAATTTGTGAGCATATAAATGCTTTCTCATATAATCTTGCTAAAGCACTCTCTTCTCTATAAATATTCATACTACTGCCAAAACATTTACAAGCTTTCCCCAAAGGTGAAATATGTGTAATGTACTTTGCCTTCTGGGTATAAATATTATCCAATACATTTTGGTTAATATGAATACACTAATTATTCTTGTAACCCTTTTTAAAAGGGTCATTCTCATGATGTGAATTTTTTAAAAATGTAATTACAGTAATTGGATACTTAATCTAATTAAAATTGGCTTTATCTTTAATGGGAATTTTTCTAAAGAGGCAGAATGACAATTGACTTTCTGATAATCACTGTTTTCTTTCAGCTAGAGGATGCACTTAGTACAGTAGGAACCAGAGAACATGGCCTCTTCACTACGTGCCAACCACCTTTAGGGCCAGTTAAACTATAATTTTATCCATGACCAGGCAAAACTTTCACTTCATTTAGAAATAAAATTTCTTCATCCTGAATCAATTTCTTTGTGGCTCAAGCACAGAAAATTTAGTGAGTGTTTATCGTGCTGACTGTGATGCAAAATCTTGCTTAAATAAGGTGCTGGGGGAAGTGCCCACCTCGCAAAGCCAGCCTCTGTTGGTGACTGAAGGCATATTCCCATGTATGATGAGCTCCACTGTCTCCAGGAGGTGCACCTGGATGGACCCCAGCATGCTTAGGGTGGATGGCAATTCCCACTGAACTCAGCAGAACTCAGCACAGAGGATATTTGGATTACCTCCTGGGTGCTGATCCTGGGATCAGCATTTGTAGTGTGTCCTCTAGAAGCATGTTACTTGCACAGTGTGACTGGCAGGACTGTCACTGTTCAAAAGGTGAAAACTATTTTGAGTCCACATTGCCAGTTATAGGGAGCACCCTTTACTGTGAGAAGCCAAGGAGAACAAGGTGATGGTAAAGCTGGGAACTGTGTAAGAATGAGACCGGGGAAGTGGGTTCCTGTTGCTAGCATCAGATACCTGTGACTGATACACACATTTATGTTGCAAGGCATGTTTGGTTGATCAGCAAGAAATTGGTATTTTAAGGTGTAATTGAGCTGATTGTAGGTGGAGGTCTACTTTCAGATGTGATAGACCACACTGTATTTTTATTTCTTGACAATAAAGGGTGCAGGGGGTTCCTTGCCCAGAGTTTGATGGGCGCCCTGTAGATGTGAATATTGAGTCAGATGAATGCCACCAACTGAGAAGCAACACAAACCCATCTGTGAAGAGCACCAGTTCACTCAGGAAGAGCAGAAGAGAATACCAGCATTAGATGAGGTTCATGAAGTTTTTCTTTCTGGATCTCTGAAGATGCAGAAGCCCAGCTGAAGGCTGGGTTGAAAGAATTAAAAAAAAAAAAAATCTTGAGAAAGAAATGAAAACGAAAATCCTTGGTAAAATGTGTGATCTGAACTGTCATTGTGAAACACTTCAAAACTGGGGCAGAGCTTCCCCGATGAGCTCAACAAATGAAAATCTGGAAAAACAACCAGAAAATTTGCTCAATTCCTGTGAGCAAATATGACTGACCCATATCTGGTGATGTTACAAAGGTGGCACTGTCTGCAAAGACACTTCGTCATTGGATTGGTGCGAGGCCTTGACTTAGGTTTTGATCCAGAGAACATGACTGATACTATGACCTGGAGAACACAGCTTCAGGTTGAAATATCTGAAGGCAGGTCTGTTATAAAGTTGCTGCATCTTTCATGGTCTTTGCTTCTAGCAAAAAGCATTAGTGGAAGCATGACTAAAGACAGAGATATTTCGTAGAGGAACTAACCATTGTGTACTAAGAAGGATAATTACCTGCATCTACGGAGTGATTACTAAAAAACCCGAAGATTGTGTAGACTGTGCCAAATCACCCCGCACTGGTTTCTGAGGTACCTGCGCTGAACTGAAATCAGTGTCAGCTGGGGAATCATGCAATTGCCAGAAGAGTCTTTTGGGTTTCAGCCCTGCAGTGTGGTGTCTGCTACAGCAAGACCCGCTTGCAGGATGGCTCTGGCAATGTCCAGTAGAAAATCTGTGCCCCTGTCTCTGTAAATACTGCACCTGGGGAGTCTGAGCTGATAGACCAGCCTTACAGTTTCCATGGGGAAGCTTCCATAGGAAGCCCAGAGAGTTTCTGCTGAGCTCAGCCTTCTTGTAGCCTCCTCCAGCAGGCAATCAGCTAATGAACAGAGAGAACTGGTTGTATTATTGTATTACTTTTTGGATCATGGTGAATAAATATGTGTCTAGTTCTGTTGAGCATGATGTGAGCATGATGGCTGCAGAAGAGCTGAGGAAAAGGAGGATAGAGAGGATGCATTGATTGAAATGTTGTTTCAGCACCAACCTGTACATAACACACCTGATAGAGGCTTCTAGAACAGCTATTGATGTACTGAGGGGGAGAAAAATAAATAATTAATTTCAAAGTGAAATTAGCACTGCATTAGAAGCAGCATTTCAATTAAAAATGGGTACCAGGAAAAGTTGAGCATAAAATGAGTGCACAAGTTCAAGACAGCACCAGAAGTACCAAGGAAAGCCTCAAGCTTCATCTGAGAACTTCTAGTGGTCTTGAACTGTTGCCTTCAGCTTATTAAAAACATCTGCCATCTGGAAACATTTGATGCTGAGAATATTGAGAAGCATGGCATTTCCCATCAGTTTGTTTTACCAAAGTGATATCTTTGTGTAAACCGAAACATTGGATCCAGAAATAATTACATCATCTGTTAGCCTTCATTAGAGTTTAAATCTTCCAAATAGAAATTAAGTGTGGAGGTAACACTGAACCATCCGACAGGGGCATTGTAGTGGCAAAAAGCCAATGCATTGATAGGTAAGCATTCCTCTACCTGACATGCAGAGAAACGTGAATGTTTTGAGGTTCTGTTGCTATTGCAGAAAATGCGTTTGTAGGTTTGGCAGTACTTCAGAAATGTTGTGGGAGGTGAAGAAAAGGGAGTGTTGTAATGGTCAGCTACATGAACTGTCATATTTTCAGAGCTGAAGATCCTTCTAGTTAGTGGTTTTGCTTTGGGGGGTCACTATTGGCTACTCAGTACAGAGGAGCTGGGATGATAAAGGCTTGCTAGAAAAATCTGAGCTCTTCAGAAATAATTTTTGGAGTATTGTAGAATTCCTGTCAGTATTTATGAGGCCAATTCAAACTGTGCTTCTTGCAGTACCCCTGTGATTGAGGAATCTTGGTAGATGCCTGTTTGAAAGCTTAGAAAAACAGGAGCAATTTGGTTGTGCAATCTGTCTTGAGTAAAAACTCTGCATTGCTGATGTTCTTTCCAGATAAGCTTATTGGGAAACTAATATCAAACATTGCCCTAAGCATGAGAGAGAAGTATTGGCAGCTGAAGGGAATAAATGTGTTCAGGGAGGGAACAAAGTCTGTTGCCTCTCTTCTCTTTGCAGACATGCAAATGTTCCTCATCCTTCAGTGGTACGCTTGCAAGAAGAGACTGCCAAGTAACCGACCTGGCATGCACATATCCTACAAAACTCCAGGGAAAGTTTCCTTGTCTAGAAAACTTGGAACTTTCTTCTAGGTTGGGAAAAAATCCTCATAGGTACTGATACCAGTATCAATTGGTTATACAGAATTTATTTAAAAGAAAATAAAATCCTGATGCTATTTCATAATTTTAAAAAGGAAGGACAGTCTGAAGTTACAGAAATTTTAGCAAGTCTATGACAAGGTGTGATATAAAAATCTTGCAGAGGAGATTAGGAATAATAAAAAGAAAATCCCCAGCAGACCAGCCATAACTGTTGCTTTGACCACAGTCAAAATGGGTACCATTTTCCACAGTCCTACAGGATTATTTCAGAGAGCAACGTGATACTGTGCACAGTAAGAAATGCACAGGCTGGGCAACTGAGTGCTAGTGACTTTCTTTGCAGCAGCTTTGACATCTTGCATGCATCACAGGAAGAAAACAAATATTTGAATCCAAAGTATTAGTGAAAGGCTGTGCAATTTCTGGATGTCTACGAGGCCAGCATCCCTGCAGCACACAGAGCGTGATGGGAGGGGGAACCGTTCAGCTGGAGCTGTGTGTGGCTGGCTGACTGAGCAGCCAGCATACCCATATTCCAGCACTGTGGAGATGGGAATGGGACCAGCTGAGGCAGGTGTGGGAGTAATGGGTTGCCATTACAGAGAGTGTGGATAATAATGTGTGGATAGATCAGGCTTCTCCCCAGCAGAGAGACAGTAATTGTAAGAGGAATTTGGGTAAAAATATCCCTCGGTTTAAACTGGAAATATGAAAATACCCTGAAAACAAGGCCTGAAAAATTTAAAAGAAATTAGAATTGTATTTTAATCCGGGGGGTTGGGTAGGGTGTAAAATGCATGGTCTCACAGGTTACCTGATAAGTGCCAGTGAGGAAGAATTTAATCTTTTGTAGTTGAAGAAGCAGTAAGAAGCTGGTTTGCTGCAACAAGAGCAGCCTTCCCCCAGCCCTATCACTATGCAAACAGAAAAGGCATGCATGAAGAAGCTGGGCCTGGAGGGGGATTTCAGCCCTGCTTGAGAGGTACCACCACTGAGCAGCTACATGCTTCACTTGTCTGTCTCCTGGGGAAGGGCAGTCCCACGAGAGACATGGGTGCCAATCTCCCACTCATTTCTGCAAGAGGGAGCTGAGGCAGGGAGAAGAGTCCCCCTCCGCTATGGGCAGAGCCACAGCTTCATCCTCCAGCTGGTCTTGGACCCAGTCTGGGAAGCTGAGCCTCAGAAAAGGTGGGAGGCTCTTACTACAGTTCCTCCTCAGGCTGAAGGTCACACGTAGCAGCCAGAGGTCCAAGCTAATTGATGGAAAAGCTGGCAGAGCAAAACTGGGGATATGGACAAACCTAATATCTGAGTAACAAAACTGACACAGCACCTAGAGACACAGAAGGTGTGTTTAGAGCTGGGGAAAATCCTACAGTAGCAGCCAGAACCACTGCTTAGTAAGTTGGTAGGATGGCCAAAGCTAATTACCACAGGGTGGCTCAGGAAAGGCTATGAAAGCAGACAAAAAGATACAATACCATCTCCTTTCAGATGAAGACTGCAATACAAACCTCTTCACTGCTAAAATTTCATCATCTCAAAGTATCTGTTTCTGGGTTCCTGACTGCTGCGGGTATTAAGTAATACTGTATCACTTCTTGGTGGGCAATTTGTGATGTATTTAGGGAACTTACGTTTTGTAAAGGAACACCAAAGCACTGGAGCACCAAGCTGTCCTCACCATGTCCTTTTGATAGGAGTAGCCCACGACACTCCAAACATCACATCCATTCTTGTTCCTCAGCAAAATTCGTTGATAACAGAAAGCCATGCAGCCATTTCTGACATTGAAACTAGGTATCTCAGCAACTTCTAACGCCTTAAATTTAAGTGGTTGTTGGCTTTTGTACTTAACCTCTTGTTCTTGAAAAGTTTCTTTCAAGGTGAAAAATTTGGAAGCACAACTTCTGTTTTTCCAGGAGGTGGCAGTGCCACTACAGAAAATAGCTCAGCAGTTGAGCTCCTAAGGTGACTGTTCTGTAATTTGCCAGCTCAGAACTCATATATAACAAGTTTTGATTTTTTTTTAAATAGACTATCAGATAATTATACTTCAATGACTATCAAAGGCAATAATGATAGCACTCATTACAACTTTAAAGTGTGTCTGGTTTCCCAAGGGCTCACAACAAACGTTAATTCATCTGAATAGAAACAGGAGACATAATTAGGCAGTAACTCATTTCTATCACATACAGTATATGCTATAATTAATTTTTGCTTCACGTGTTCACAGTGGATGTTGAACTGCCCTCCTAACATGCGTCTCCTCTGCCCTTACCTGGGGTAAGCATTGCAGGAGCTGCAGTAGCAGGCAGGTAGATGCTAAACCCTGAATTCAATCTGAGGAAATGGCTTAGCACATCTGGCAGCACCTGGCACTTCTGAAGTATAAAGCAGGTGAATAAATGTATTGAAAATTAATACTGACCACAGCACTGCACTAGATGCAGTGGTAGGCTAAATACATTGTTAAATAGATTGCAATATGCTAACTAGACCATCTAAAATATATTTTTGCTTTTCTTTGTGAGCTGATGCCTTTAATATTCAGGTTGAGCTTGATTTCTGATTGTTTTTGTCACATCGTATTTCAAGGATTTTGTGTTGTGATTACATGTGATTTACTGGAAATAACAGATCAATGAAAAGATGCAGAACTTGCTGTGCTTCTCTTTCCATTCATTTATTATATTTTCACAAGTCTTTCATTACAAAAAAAAAGGCCTCTATTCACACTAGAAAGGCTACCTACCAGTTCAGTGAGAAGAAGGCAAGCAAAGAGTTATTCTACACCCTGCTAACATATTCATATAAATCTCATCCAATTTTGTTAAGACCTTTTGTGGAGAATCAAAAGTTAGCGAAGATTGTATTGTAATTCCTCTTCCTGACCTGAAAGTCACACAGCTGGATTCAAGTAGGCCAGAAATATGTGCTTTATAGAAACACCTTGTGGTTGGGGTGTTTTTGAAGCTCTGAAAGTTTATACCGCTGACCCTGCCCTCCGTACCAGCAACCCAGTCTCTAGTAGGACCTCATAGCAGAAGACAATTTGTCTCAACTGTCAAATAGCTGACAGAAGGAAAGATCCACCTTGTTTCATCAATGTCACCCTCTATGTTTTCCTTGTAACAGGGCAAGAGTTACGTGCTGCTCATTAGACCTGAGAGATTCTAGTTTTGTGGGACATAATCAAAATTTAAATACCCCGGAGGAAAATAATTTGCTACTTGATCCAGCAGCACCTTTTGAAGTAAATGTAAAAATGTTCATTAGCATCAATGAGATTCAGATTAGATCCTTGTTTCGTAGTCAGTGGTAATATAACATAATTAGCTGTTCAACATCATCTTTTGTAAGTCATAGGAATTCATGGAAAGCCATGTCAACAGCAATCTCATTTATTGTAACGGCAGCAGCAGCACCCCAGTGCTCTTTACAGCCTTAGGAGCGTGCACGTTATACCATTGTTATCCCTCCTGGATGGTGCCAGACCTTGTCCCATACTACACAGGAACTTGTCACAAAGCACTCACTGCACATTTCATGGGTGGGTGCTGGTAGAAGGTAATACCGTATTTGTGATAATGGAGATTAAGATATGAGAAGAAAATACAGATACTGTATAATAATATTTAATAAATCAGTTACTTTTGATTCTCAGTGTTAATTATGATGGTGAAGTAACTGGTAATGGTGCTTTGTATTACACGTGATAAAAATACCAGGAAATTAATAGGTGTTGTGGAGAATCTCCCCATTATTTGTGCCTTTCAATGTATTGCATAGACTTCAGGACAAAACACATAATTAAGGTATTTAAATAATAACTTTTCAAATATAACATTCCACATACTAAGCTGTGCATTGGACGGGTAGGACAGGTCAACACTAATTGCTAATCATAAAGGAACTCGGGTCCTATGACTGATGCTCATCATCTTAGGAAAAAGATGAACATAAATCATACTGATTCCTGACTAAGGAGCACTCCAGCCAGCTTTGTGAAGTCCATCCTATGACTCTACTGGTGGGTTAGAAGACAGCTAAGCAGGGCTTGAAAACTTCAAGTCAGCAGAGCCACCTTGTTTTATACCCATTCAGGATTTAATTCAGTGCTTGTGTGAAATGCTGTCATTTAATGCAAGCAATGCCAGCATACATGTCACGAACCATATCATTCAGAGGTGTTACTCTGTACATATGAACAACAATGAGCTAATACTAGAGCACATTTCACTGCAATAACTAAACAGGCCAGGTATGTGTGGAGTGTGAGGCATCAGAACTAGCAAAAAAAGCACAGCAAGTTTGCGTCACACGTGAGAAACAGCCAAATACCAGGGGCAAAACACTTCCCATGCACATACATGACAGCACACGCATGCATACACCATAAAACTCCAACCAGATCCTGGAGGAACTCTCCTCAAAGTATAAGGTTGATATAGGGTGTTTGTAGTCACTTCTCCTTGTTATCACTAAGGTAACTTTCAGAAGTGCCAAGCTCAAGTGCAGCTTACTTTGGGGTGTGATTCAAATGCCATTCTTCTCATACAAGAAATGCATGGGCAGCCCAGTGCACACATCTATCCCTCTGCAGCACCAGGTAAGACTGGTCACCAGAAGACAGGCAGATCAAAGAGCAGAACATTAACCAAGGTCACAAGGTACTTGTTATTTCCATGTGTCTTTACAGAAGTCATTCAACCTCTCTGTGCCTTTTTCTTTCTGCTTGGTAGGGCTCCTCCACTTGCTACCAGGACTTCAGCTGTGGTCCCCATTTTGTATGTCAGAGCTTGGTTGAAGCCTCTGAACACAACAGTACTGCTATTGCTGATGATTCCCACAAGCAAGCAAAGGAAGAATGACATGGGTACATCTTATTGTAGAAGTCCCTCTCTGAAAAGCTGTAAGAGGAGGAGGCAGCCTCAAATAGAGACACTATAGCTGCAACAGCACAGGGATGAAGGAAGAATCAAGAGCTTAGCAAAAAGGGTAGAAACGATAGCTTTTCAATGATAGGCACTGAGAAGACAGTCAAGTTTAAATAATCTTTGGATGTGCAGCTGTAGGGACAGTTAATACTGAATTCCCATTAAGAATCTCTCAGGAGATCTTGTAAGAATAAGTGAAATTAGCCCAAAGGCTCAAATTCTACCTGCAAATCAGGCATCATGCACTGAAATTAAAAATCCCCATAAGAGCACGGGATCAGCCCAGCTGCATGGCCTGGCAGTCACGCCATGCTCATCTTCCCTATCTAGCCTTCCGCTCAGCATCTCCTGCCTGCCCAACCTGCTCCGTTGTGCTCTGGTCCAGCCACTGACTATCAGGCTTGAGGTTCTGCTCACATGTGCAGTTATGCTTTAAAAAATACACAGACGAAAGGCACTTAGCTGACCTGTGAGGACCAAGGCTTGCACTGCCTTACATGACTGCTCTTGAAAACCTGAAACAGCTGGGCACTTACCTTTTGGCTAGGTACGGCTGTGAGGGCTGGGTTTATAGGTTCATACCTCAGTGACAAGACACTACAGCATGGGTATCTTGTGACTAACTTGCTATGACTAAAAAATGATGTAGCTACAAAAATCTGTGCTCTTTATTTGATTAAAATTTAAAAAAAAGGAAACGAAAGGAAATGTGGGAAGATAAAAACCCAAAGATCTATTAAGGAGTGTAAGCTGATGATGCTGCAGGTTTTCCCTACCTTCCCCAGTCATGGCCGTTACATCCTAGGGCTGTGCAGCAGACCACTGCGTTGTGCCACAGCCTGCTTTTCCGGGTGGTACAACTACAGCAATGAGACGCTTCTCCTGATCACAGGCAGATATCTGGTGGAACCACTGCCGAGCTGTGGGCAGGAGCTCTGTGAGCCATGGCTTTGCAGCATGTCCAGTTCAACCAACACACCAGCCAAACTTTTTATGCCAGTCATTACCACCTGCATTTGGCAAGCTCTGGGGATTGCCAAGTACCTGCACCTGCAAGCAATTCCCTGGGAGTCACTGGCCTTGCTGGTGCAGCTTGGCGCTCAGCAGCCTCTTTGCTGGTCCATTAACTCTGAGAGATGTTTATTATGAAGCTAAAATTTATCCAACCAAATCTCACGATGAATAGAAAGTATAAGATAAATATTAGAGCTGTACTTAGTAGAAACAGTAAAGAATATGCTGTTTATCAGGGTAGATATGAAGGCTGTTTAATTTGTGTCAGAAGTAGTTGCAGGAGGAGACCTCACTACATTGCTCCATAGCATAGCTTTAAGCTTTCCTCTCTGATAACTCAGAATGTTTCTGTGCAGAACATACTCTTTTTTCCTTCTTTTTTTCTTTCGAAGGACTAAAAATTAGTACCTTTTCCTTTTAGTAACAGATCAGTCCTTTGATAGTTTTACTTTCAGACAGTAATTTAAGATAGTGCTTTAGTGCAGATCCTTAAAGTGAGGTAATGTCCAACTCCTATAAAAAATTACAACAGTGGGAGTTGCTCACCCGTGCTCCAGTCACTGGAAATGCTGTAACCAGTTGAAGGCAGGTGCCAAAACACTTTGAGGACCTAAGCCTTAATGCCAGATTCTAAAAGCTATTGATGCACCTAGCTGATTTGCAGAGCACCCCCGGGCAGCCCCATGCTGGCTTTTAGACCACCTCGTGGGGCTGTACCACTTGGGGACACCAGCAGGATTCAGACCCTGCTCCATGTCTGCCCATACTGGGAGCTCATCCCTGCCTTTTTGGCCATGGGCTCACTCACTGGCAGTGAGCAGACATGCCAGCGCTCACAAAGCTGTGGTGATCTAAGGACAAACTGGGGCTCTTAAATCTTGCAAAAAATCAATGGGATTTAGGCTAAGTAGGCTTGTGGTCTGGCTGACCAGCCTGTCGAGGCTCAGGACATAGTGCCTGCGCATGGATCCATCCCGCTGCACTGGCAGATACTCCGAGATGTGGTATAGCTGCTCCAGGAGTGCATCTGTACACATCCATCATCAATAAGGGACAGTTTATAGATTGAAACAGAGGATAATGAGAGGACAGTAATTTAAATCATAGTACTTAATTGGACGTAAGGATTCCTAACATCCTCTTAGTTTCCTAATTGCTAATATACTTAACACTGATTTTATCAGTAGTCCATGATATATAAAATTACTTCATATCAGCTCATTAGTTAATTAATGATAGAGAGGACACACAACAAAGCCAAAAGTAGATCGAGGACATAAACTTCTTCAGTGAAAGGAATAGCTCTGCCTTTGGTGCAGTGGTGCTAATTCCCACTGGCCTGCATGTTTTTCAGGATACTTGTTCAGAGCAACATAGCTTGCAAAGTACAAGTGAGAAGGAGATGAGGACACCCCACCAGGACCAGCCCTTCTTCTCAGCTTTTTGAGACTTTATCTTTAGAGGCAAAGAAGTTCCCAGGTGAACCGCAGCTCAGAGCTGCAGCAGGAAGAACTGTGGCTGAGTAAGAGTAATATAAGTACAGAGTTAAGATTAATATAAGTACACCATTTAAAAAAGCCCAAACCAACCCTTTTAAGTAGCTGAATGAGTATACTAAGAAATGGGATATAAATTTAATTTTTCCATGAGTGGATACCTCAGATAAACCAAAGGAGAAAAATATTAGTTACCCCAACAAGCACTCTAAGCTGTGTTTAGGGAATGCCTTCTGTATGACTGTTTTTGGCGAGAGTGAAATGCCATACATTTTTCCTACGTTATGCAAGAACTGGGTGAACTAAATGTTTCTTATTACCCAACCAACGTAAAGTCATTTCAAGCCACCACATTTTGCTTCTAAAAGAAGTCTAGAAATGAACAGAAAGCCATTTAATGTAGCTCAGCTGGTGTGCAGTAACTCTCGAAGTGATGGTCTGTCTGTATCTGGAGGTCATCTTTACTTACAAGTAAGGTTAGGTAGGACTGTTCCCTAGTTCCCTAGGTTTTGTTTTGTTTTCTGGACAAAATGGATCAGGAAATGAAGGGAAGCTCCATTCCAGGGTGTTTATCACACAGCGATCTTCCATTTTACTGTCCAGTCAGCCCAAATTCGATCTATTCTCTATTATTAACATCATTCACAGAACAAAATGATCACAGTTTCTCCCCAACACTGGCAAATGGATGGTTTCATTTTCCTTATGTAGGATCTCCATGTATGTGCTTTTTACCGGGCTGGAGAACCCTCAGCCCAGCCCATTTCCAGTCTTTTTCCCTTCAGCTTCTATGTGTGGTATATATAAAAGTATCTTTACCACTGAAGAAAATGTGATCACATCACTAAGCGAACAATGTGTATTCTAGATTTTCAGCCTTTTGATTTACCCAAGCTCCAGTGTTTGCTTCATGACAATTATCTGTCTGGGGATAAAAAAAAGCAAGCACCAATTTTTCTTTTACCTTGATTACCCTATTGCTTCGAGGCAAAGAGTCTATAGACACTGTTACAAGACTTTTTCCTTCTGTTGAAGACAAAAGTGAGGATTTTTTGCAGCCACAAACTGTTACAACTGCCACTGTTTGTCCCATTTCTCACTCCAGCCTACACTTCACCCTCCTGGTTTCATGTGATGATTTATTGCTAAAGAGCATATTTTGCTTTAGAGGAGAAGAAGCAGGAGGGAAGTACCAAACAAACTCCAGTGGCTGGATTCAAAGTGTAATGCTTCTTATCACAAATAATTTAAAAAATGCAAGAACCCCAATTTGCAGCTAGGAGGCCCACTTGAGGGATCAGTTAAAATTTACTCCTTTATACGCATGCCAACTTTGACTTCAAAAAGACTTTATTCCCAAGGATAAACAACCCAATATTTGTGTAATATAATTAAGTGAAGGCATCTTTAAATGTCATACCAGCTTGTGCCATGCTTTAAATTGTTATGCATCAACAGAATTTAACGAGATGGCCAAGGATCCTGCTTCCTGCGTGAATGCGATAAGCCACAAATACTGTATAGCTCTTTAATAGATTGCCAAAATAAAGCATTTTGTATGCAAATTATTCATGGAGTGGCAAAGCTAATATAGTGCCAAAATTACGCCCACTGGTCCTCTGCAATTAGTAGTTAAGTTGAAGTATCTTCAAACTGCAGAATTTCTTTCAGTGTCTCCCAATACTTGAAACATCTTTTCATTTATGAAAATAGGAAATAAATGCTTTTATTTTCCTTTTAAGGTTTAGGGTATGTGCGCGCTATAGCGGAGAAGTGGCGAGTGGGATCTAATCAGAGTAATTGCACATAGGCAACCCAGAAAATAAGTATAAAAGTCCAGTGACTTGCAAGAAATTTGAAGGAGAAAGAAGAAGATTTATTTTCCTCTCCCCAGTCCATGTCCCTGAAATAAAGTATGTGAGCCCTGTGAAGTCAGGCTGGAAAAGCTAACTGAAAAAAACACAGAAGTGAAAACACAAGCACCTGGCTGATGGCTTGGAAGGGCTACCAGCGCTCGCCAAGTACAGCACCTTCCTGTCTCCTCCCAAAACCTCCCTGTCCAGCAAGCACCGTGCCCTTCTGACAGCGCCAGGAGGAAAATTCCTCAGGGTGCACCAGGCAGAGGAGCCACCACCACAAAAGGCCAGCACCTGTAAATCATTTAACCTATAGCTTTGCTGGCAAGAAATTGCCTTAAGTGTTCTTTTCCCTCAGATTCAGGCATAAGCCATCCGTAACCAGGAATCTCTAGTTTCAAGTTAAGTACACAAATAACCAACAGGTACATCACCTGGGAAATAACTGTAAAATTCTCTTGCTATTTCAAGTAATTATATTCTCCCCTGAATACCAGCAACAGGGATCCTAGAAATGGAAAGGGACAAAGGAGGAAAGAAAAAGGATTTCCCAGTCTCCAAATTCCCAGTGATAAACCTTTCTCCCTTCTTCAGCTCTCCTAGACAAACCTGTGGCCAATGAAGGAGCAGTGCAAAGCTGTGAGGGGGAAAGAGGAATTGCTCCTTGATGGAGTTTTTGGAGAAACTTTAAAGTTGAATTAATTAGGCAACTGCAAAGTAACCAGGCAACTTTTTTCCTCTTCGGTGTGACTTGCAATAGTGCATGGAGAAGAAGCTTGGTGAAGAAGGGGAGGGGAAGGTGGGTCCTGTAGATCAAGTCCCCATTCTGTAGAGTTAATGCCAACCACATTTTTCATTTACAACCTAATCGTCAGAAGAGTATGGTATGTGCCAGGGGTCTGGCACAGTGATTTAAGGAGTCTATGTCAAACTGCTTGGACCTAGATGGCCTTTCGAAGCTAACCTGGAGGATTTACTGCCAGCTAAACAACAAATGTAATTTCGATCACACACTGTTTTATGAAATGTTGCGGAATACCATAAACAACAGTACTCAGTCCACTGAACTCCAAAAGCTGTAATCTACAGCATTCTCTTAACCTGGGAGGCTGTGGGGAGACCTAAACCCTACAGACCCAGTTCCATATTTTGCTGTCAAGGGAAGAAATGGATAACAGATCTCACAGCAGAAAACTGCAACCCCTTAGAAAAATAAATAAAAGCAACTACTACTTAATAACATAGATCTTGCATTTTGACTTTTTTTATAATGATACTGGTTTAAATGTGTCCTTTTTTATAGTGATACTGGTTTAAATGTGTCTTTTTTTATAGTGATGCTTGTTTAAAAATGTCTTTTTGGTTTTTTTTTTATAGTGAGGCTGGTTTAAATGTCTGCCCTGTAGAGGTGAGCAATCCTGCAGGATATCTGCCAGCCAAGGTCCAGCAGGAGGTATGGGGAATGCACTGCCCTGGAACACCCAGCCAACAGCACCCCTTGCATATGGGGAGGACTTGCCGGATGCTATTGGTCAGGGTCCTGCACTGCCAACTTGTCACTGACTTATAAAAAATGGCAACCAATGAAAATCAATCGGCTGATGCTCTGCTGCCTTAAATACCAGTGGAGCAAACAAACAGCCCTAAACAATACAGCAGAACCCATATATCAATTACCCTAAATGCTCAAGCATTTTTACTTCACAGCCTGCAACATCCGATGGTGGTACCCGCACTCACTGCGCGGCGACGATAATGGTGCTGCATTGTTCCCGGGCGCCTGGCGGCCAGATAAGGGCTGCCTGCGCTTAGATGATAATGAAAGTGGGCAGACTTAACATTGTGATTGGAAAATTTCTTGGGTCTCAGAAGAAGGTTCTATTAAGCCCACTGACCCCAATTGAATATTAATTAGCTAATTAACAGATTTATTGTTCCACGCAATTTCTGGAGAGGCAATTTTTTTTCAAGTGCCATTATTTTTTTAAATTATTTTTTGCATTGTGTATAATTGAATCTTTGCAGCTGCCAGCATCTTCTGCATGATTTGGCAAAAAAAAGAAAGAAAAAGCACTTATAGCTTTCCCTTTTTTTTCAGGCCCAAATGTTTCCAATCGCTTTAGCGAGTGCTTGGGGGTGGGGGAAGAAGGGAGGGAGAAAGAGGCAGCTGATTTATGTTGCATTGTACAGATTTATTTATTCTTAAAAGCTTAACTTAAAAATGTCCACGCTTCTTTTTTTTCCTCCCCTATTATGATTCACTGGTCTATCTTTTAGCCTGAGGTTACTATACAATGCACTATTATTCCTAGGAACGACCCCGAGGTCTGTGCCCTGCCTCTCTTTATACATCCCTTTAAGCAGTATGCATCTTTCCTCACCAGAAACCTGTTTACTCCTGCTCTTTTCTGCCATACAACTACTTTCTACCCAGCTTGAGAGGACAGGGGACTTGGGTGAGCTAGTCTCTGCCCTTCTGCAGCAGGGTCCCTTGCATAGACCAACACAGTTCACTTTTTTTTTTGTGAAGTATTTTTCTAAAGACTGAATTATCAGTAAAGAGAGGCAAGATGGTATTTCACCATATGATTTCTGACAGTTTCAAAGAAGTTTACTTGGCACAGACTTCTCCAAGAGCTTCACACTTAAGTAAGCAAGGGCCTACGGCGATCTGTTGCATGAAGCTATTACTGCGGCCAAGGTTTTGTTGCAGATTTCTTACAAATCATTTACTGCATCATCTCTTTTGCTAAAGAAGCAGGCTGTCTCTTAAATAAACCACGGTATTTTTGTGAGTGCTGTCCAAAGGCACTAATGTAAGCACTCTTTCAAAGTTCCAGACCTAAAAAAAAATCAAGATATTCTTACAATGTTACGGGCTGTAGTGGAAAATGTCAGAGAACATCATTATCCCATTAAAAGCAGAAAAGACAGAAATAATCTTACATTAGAGAACAGAAAATATGCCATTTATATGGTGCAAAAGAGCATGCAGATCTCTTAAGTCCATACACCTGGGTTTAGGGCTACCTCTCATGCCAAATCCAGGATTTGCATAATCTGCTGTAGGAAGCATGGCTCAAAACTGAGACCTGGATCTTCTAACATTGTCTTCTTATAAGGCAGATATCCTCCATCTCCGAGTGTCATATAAATGCACCAAGACGGCTGCATATTAAAAATACAGTTTAAAAAATTACGAAAAGAGACCTCCTACAGAGGGCTGGAAAGTTTGGCACCAACAGAAGTGAAAACACATTTACCTCATCCCCAATGGACAGCACAGCCTACAGGAGGGACAAGGCTGTAGCTGCCACAGCTACAGGTGGGTCCGAAGATGGTGACTGCTCACAGATAGCTCCTCCTCAGGTTTGCTTTTTATTTTAGGGGTTTTTTTTGTTGTTGTTGTTGTTCATGTTTTGGGGTTTTGGGTTTTTGTTGTGTTTTTATTTTAAATGAAACTGCCAGTGTTCAAAGAAAAAAAATCTTTCATAGCTTCTAAGGTATTCACATTTCTACAGCTCACAGAACACTTCGTGGGTCCACAGAAATGCTGACCTTCCAAAATAAAGGAGTCAAAAATACATCTATCAAGTATCTGTTTAGATCATTAAAGGTGACACTGGTGCAGATTACAGATCATACTTGTAAGTGGCATAAAAAAAATAGTTTATCACCTCATTTCTGAGGGGTAAACAGATGCTTTCACTCAATGTCCACAACTACGTTGTGCAACCCAGAAGAAGACAAGCCACCACAGCCAGCTCTGCGTCCTGGCTTAATTTGGATCCAACCAACAGGATTACCAGTCATGGGGAGCAGAAGTGCAAAGTCTCTTGCTCACTGGAGAGACCTACTTCAGGTCCTGCGCGATGTACTTCACAAGACTGGCCTAGGTGAATCAAGACATTTTAATGAAGTGCTGCTGTCATAAGCTACTTTTTATTTAGATCTCTGCCTTTTTTACAGCTATAATCTGTCCTGAAATATGCTAGTCAGGGAGGTAGTGTTTAAGCCACATGATCATTTTCTTAAAAATATTTGATGAAATACTACTGTGGCTCCAAATGAAACCTAATAAAAACACTAAGAAACACTATTTCTATTTAAGCATAAAAACATAAGGAGTAGGGAAGGAGAAACAAAGCTTGCACTAGGATTATAGAGATGTGAACTGTGCCAGTAAAGAGCCTGGACTAGACTCATCAAAAGGTTGGTGGATACTATTTCATATTGACTTTGACCTTCTACTCTAATGTAATTACTAGGAACAATTTAAATAACTTTCTTCTTTTTCCCCAGGAAAAAAAAAAAAAAAAAAAAGAAAGAAAGCATTTTACATTGCTTAAAACTGGAAAACAAAATGTTTGATTGAGGTCATCTTGACATCCATTAGTGTGATAAATGAAGTGGAATTCAAGGCTGCTCCATTATCAGGGTTCATTTTCGTTGTTCGGATCTGATTTCCCCTCTCTCTCCTCTCCCCTCTTCTTTTTTTTAAACAACATGGCCTCAGACTCAAGGCTGATTACAATAATTACATTTTCTACCCATAATAGTACAAATGATTCAAAGAGTTATTCAGAATGTTTCAATGTCAGCACTTAGATAAATGCTCCTTCTTTCCTAGGGATTGCATTTTTTATGCAGAAGGTTAGTTAGCAGCAGCAATAACGGTATAGCTGTCAGAAAGCCGTGAATTTACGTGCCCAGTAACTGCAGTCACAATTGTTTGGTACTTGGTGTGGCAACGAGACTGAATGGGATACCAGATAATTTATAACTGTTCCCCAATACAAGAAGAACAATTATATTGTGTGCAGTATAAAATGGCCATTATTTAGCTCAATTTTTAAAAATTATTTGAACAAAACGCCTATCCTTTGCAGGGCTATTTTCTTCTTGGTTCTAATTAGATACCCGAGGAATACAGGACATATAAATTTTAGCCAGCAAATATATTTATGGAATTTTAATTCGCTTCTTGTGTACCTCTGCCATAAACCTTGTAAGCCTTCCTTGGGAGGTTTTTAATCTTAAAGGCAAAAAAAAGTGAAAGAAAGCAGTAGTCATAGAAAAGGTAGCTGCCATTTT
Organism: Nestor notabilis; assembly: GCF_000696875.1. Lineage (NCBI taxonomy): Eukaryota > Metazoa > Chordata > Aves > Psittaciformes > Psittacidae > Nestor > Nestor notabilis. The sequence goes on along the minus strand of NW_009939061.1, from coordinate 24,402 downwards.
TTTTGATGAGCAGCAAGACCCTGGTAGTACCTTGTGTACCATAAAATTACTGCTGCGTGTTTTATGAGAACAAGTTTGTTTCTACAGGCTTGACAGATTGCTCAGCCCTGCTCTTCCCTATGAGCAGGGCTGGCTTGGGCAGAGCTTCCCAGGGCCTGAAGCAGGCTGGGGCCCATGGGACCCTCCAGCGCTTGAGCTAAAACCTCCAGCCCCAGCCCCAAGCCTCCTCTTGGCTTTCGTAACGAGCAGATCAAATTGCTGTGGATGAAACCTCTTTGTCAAAATACCCCATGTAGCAATTCTAGCATCTCGCAGAAAACAAAACAACCCCCAAATCAGTGAATAAGCTCACAACTAACCGCCTTCTTTTGGAGGTGCCTTTCTGGAAGCAGAGAGGCTTTGCAGAGCTCACCACACCGGGCTGCGGCAGAGTATAGTTCTTTGCAAAACATGGAAATTTTGGTCTAGAGTGCCAAATTCATTTCCATTCTCAAGGGGGGCACTTTTTCTCACTTTCTTCAAAGTATTTCAGCGATGAACAAAACACATAGCCAAATAAGAACTGGAGGAGAGTGAGGTTTCACCAGTTTCTGTATAATTTGCACCTAAACGGGAATTCAAGTAGAGAGAGGACAGACAGAAAGATGGACAGGTCAGAAAGCTCAGTTAGTAGCTGGGCCTAGTTTAAGACTTTGTCAAAACTCAAATTTTGCCAATTTGGAAAGGAAATTAGCCGTGCTATTACCAGGACGGGCTTTCAATCAAAGTCTAAAATTAGGCTTTCTGCTCCTGAATGAAACCTTAAAATATCTAATGTATTAATCTAATCCACCTGCCTAAGACTTGGTGTCAGCCATCACTGTATGGCCAGGTCACAAAACATTGCATTAACCCTTGCCTTGGGAAGAAGGTCTTTTATGGAGTTGTATCTGCAGCTATCTAACTAATGCAAATCCTGCCAAGTCTCTTCTAATGGAAATAAAAAGATCTAGGGAAGACCGGGAAGGCAGCAGGCAGGGGAATGGCTGTGGCCATGTCCTGCCATCATTTCAGCAAGTCTGTGCTGCAGCAGCTCCCACCTGCCCTTTCCTTCACAGAGTCCAAGGGTATGGATGCAGGAGAGACCTGGGATGAGAGGCTGTGCTGAGTGCCATTAATTTATATCTCCATTTAAATAAAACCCTCTCATAGTCATAGCTTGGGAGGAGACAGCACCACTTGGCAAACAAAATTGTATTAAGTGCACTCCACTAGAAATATTTATACTTTGTCCCTGAGAAATGTTTATGCTGGAGTACAGTATTTAACTTATCAATCTGAAAATGAATGACGAGGAGAGGAGTACAGAGGTTTTCTTATTTCAGAAGCATTTGTTGCGTGTCTTCCATTTGTGATAGCTCCAAAATCAGGGTAAGTTGTCTTTGTCTGAAGGAGTCTACAGTGACCCAAACCATGCTGAGCATGCTGGTGGGGGCACTCCAGCAAATGTGTACCCTAAAAACAAATGAAGGCTTGCGGAAATGTCTTCATTTCTGATTAAATTCCTTTCTTCTCACCCTCTCCTTGTGCTGACTTGGCTTTAGGAGCCTAAAATTGCATTAGAGCAGCCAGACCAGGGCTTTGAATAATATGCTATTGTACCTGTGAGCACGAATTTGCAAAAAACCCTCTCAAGTAGTGTCTCCTGCTTAAACTCCAAATTCCTAAGGGTCAGTGCACCCCCTCGCATCCTCCCCCTGCATTTCCAGGGTAGGGTGCTGTCACACATGTGATTATCTGTCCACAGGGGTGCAGGAGCAGCATACACCCTTGTCCAGCATTTGTGTTGCAGAGGCTTTTTCTTGCCAAGGGTGGGTGGCTTTCTCTGACTAAATACTTTCCTTAACATGAGAAGAACAACTGAGATGGTATTTACCATCTCAGTCGTTCCCCCCCCTGCAGACTGCATGGGATGAGTGCAAGCTAACAGGATCTTCCCATAGGATCCTCTCTTGGATTCTGAACATTCCATTTTGCAGCCAACAAGAAAGTAGATCCTGACCCTGACAGCCCCACAAGCTACTCAGCAATTCTGGCAGCAAGGAAAGGCAAAGGGGCACAGTTCTCTGCAGATGAAATTCAAATTCAGTGTAACATCCTGCAGAAGGACAATGCAGAGGTTTCTTCAGGAGGCTTGGAACCAGGGTTATCTGTCCTTCCCACACAAAAGCCCAGCTGGTGGCTACCAACAGGAGTGACTCAAACCATGAGCAA
>NW_009939061.1:20899-22118 GCF_000696875.1 Nestor notabilis | reverse complement strand
AGCGGTTTACTCTGTTAAAAGCAAACCTGAGCACATAAAGTACAATAATGGTTTAATGCTGCTTCATGTGCTACAGATGTGCAGGGTCAGTGCTACAGACCCCAGCTTCAGACCCGAAAAGCTGCCTTACATGAATTCCAGCTGCGTATCTCCCCATGCTGGTGCGCAGGCACCAGGACAGCCCTGCAGCCCTGCTCCCAAAACAACCCATGGATGGCCACAACAACCCACTGCTCTGTCAGCACTTTAACTCGCCCATCACACCTCCACAAAGGACCATGCAGCCAGTGTCCCAGTTGCTTTTGGTATAATGAGGGTGGGGGAAAAAATCCACTGGATGGGGGGAAATAAATTAAAAAAAAAAAAAAAAAGAAAAGGAAAAGAAAAGGAAAAATAAAAAAGAATAGGAGCAGGAAGGGGAGGAACATTGCTCACTTTAACCATCATCCGTAACATCATAATTGATCTTTACATGAAGCTCCCAGAGAGACAAAGAGAGACGGTGTAGGTATGAATCCAGGAATAACAATGTGCACTTAATAGTGCTCATCGTATGATGAAGTATGACACTGACATTTTACCAATGTATCTTCAAAGGGTGTTAACGAGAGAAAACCTGCCTGAAGCCGACAGCCCAGAACATGCCAAACAAGAGAAATGACTGTTTCTGTAGTCATTTCTGTGAGGGGAAAAGATTCAAAAGGGGCAAAGAAGAGGCACAGAACAACCCCCCTGTGCAGCTGAGTGATGCTTCATTTCCCAGCGAGGAAGAGCAAAGGAAGGGTAACCAGGTTCTAGAGGGAAGAACACAAGGGGCATTCAGCAGCTCACAGAGGAGGAGGAAGAGGAGAAAAGCTGCACCTCCTCATGGCAGCCTCAGCGTTGGGCATAGCATCAAACAGGCTCTTCATTATGTCCCTAATGTATCTGATATTTCCCCCCCCCCCCTTCAAAAGCTTTGCTTTAGAATATACATGACCTAGGCGCATGAATCAGCTCAGGAGCAGCAGCACTGAGATTAAAATAATAATAATTAAGAAAAGGCATGCATGTGGAGTACGGGAGGTGCGTCAGACCTCCAAGAAACCCGGCAAACTCTGCAGCTCTGGGTACGAGCATTAAATGAGCTTTAAAAGCTTGTCACCTTCTCCAGCACATGTGTCAGGAGCAGAGGTGGTGGAAGACTGAAGGAGAATAATTTGGGATGGAGGGGTGTAAT
>NW_009939061.1:15338-20868 GCF_000696875.1 Nestor notabilis | reverse complement strand
CTGTGACGCTCTTCATGTCATGCTGGACAGGATCTTGCAGCAAAAACAGCCAGTGGTGATGTGCGCATTTTAGAAGAGGCAGCTGCTCAAAAAGTGCCCTGTGTTACACAGAAAAATAATTTAAAACTAATTTTGCTTTCCCCATCATTCATTTGGTCTCTTCCCACTAAATGAACTAGACAAACAAGAAGGAAAAAGCAACACACCTTGGCCTACTATTTACATACAGTATTATACAAATTTGTGTAGTTTTAATACCAGCATCTTCAGCCTTTAGTCTTACTCTTCTTTCCATCACATCAGGTTATAATGATGCAAACACCAAGTAGCTGGGCAGAAGGATGGACAGCAAATGAAGCTCCTGCAGAGATGTGAGCTTCTCCATAGCTATCACTAACCTGAAGGGAAAGGATTGGGAAGAGCAGGAATTCTTAAAAAGTAGTGTTTTAAGCGTTGCACCAGGTTTGTGGTAGCTCAGTGGCAGTACTTTGGAGAGGTTAAACAGTTAGTTCCTTATTTCGTGACAAAAACCAGACAGAAAAAAAGGGTTCATTTAGTAAAATGTGGGGAGTTGCTGCTTTGACATCAGACAATGAAATATGAAGCAGTGATGCAAGATTGCATGAACTCCATCTGAGCTGCCCCAGTTCATAATGGCATAAGCTGGCCTGTCCTCAAAAAGTTTATAGCTGAGCAATAAATGCATGAGATCTCATTTGCAGGACAAGTGTCCTGGCTGATGCACACCCACCTCATCCTATTGAGGCCAACAGAGCTGCTGCCTTTGGGAGATCTTGGTCCAAAGATCTTTTTTCCTTGATTTATTTTAGGAAAATTATGCCTTGTTGTTAAGAATAACATTCCTCACCAATGCTTAGAAGCACGTTATTAGCCTTGAACTACAGGAAAAGTTGTCTCCTGCTGATGGCACGTGCTCCCAGGGATAAGACCTCATGATCACAGCAAGGCTTAAAAGATCATGCACTTCTTCTGGCAATTATTTCTGACTCTGACACACAGTGAACTATGGACTTGGCATAAAAGCTCTTTTTAATGTATTGGGGCAGGGTTGACTGGCCATTCTCAGGGCTTTCCAAAGCAGCAAATCCCTCATGCACCTTGAGGCATCCTGGCAAGCTCCCTGTTCCTAGCTAGTAGCAACTGCCTGTGATGTGATCTGACCCAGCCTGGTTAATTATCTCAGGCTTTCTCCATCACAAGACCAAGATGCCCAAAGCAAGTGGTATGAGGCCAGGGTACACGGCCTTGCCCCACCTGGTTCCCAGCCACTTGGCAACTGGCCTTGAATTGATAACCACAGGGCTCAACAAAACCACCACCACTCAAAACAAGACCCCAAATACAGACTCTTCCCCAAGGGACCATCACATCTCCTGGACATACAGGGGCAAGATGCGTGGCTCCGCAGCAAGCACAGCTTTGTGCCCATGGGGTGCCCAGGGACCACTCTCAGCTGCGGGAGCAGAGACACACGGTCAGAAGTACAGAGTGCTGCCTGGCCTGCCCCCGAGCAGAGGAAACTCATTCTTTATAAACGCTGCCTGCTCCTGAGCTGGGAAACCTCAGGATCCCTCCCATTACCCAGAACCAAGATTTATATGGCAGGAGGCGGGGGAGTGCAAGCACACGAGCTTGAGCAACTGGATACCCTTGGATTTATACTCCATTTGGGATGATAATGAGGTGGTTAATACAGAAATACAAGACAGCAATAAACCACTGACTTTTATAGATCTCTGTGTGAATCTGAATCATCATTTGGCAACCAAGAGATGGGTGATATAGAGCAGCCCATCCAGTCCTCACTCCTCCTGCGGCTCCCTGAGAGAGCAGCAGCATAGGGGAGCCCGAGAGTGCCAAGGCCAATGAATCCCATCTGGCTGCGTGGGGACAGCGTCCACAGGACAAGATTTGTTAGTGTAATACGGATCAACTAATTTCAATTAAAAGCATGTTCTCATTACATAGAGATCCCTTTTCGTCCACACAAGTCATGCATATATTTAAACACCTGAATTCTACTGGAAAAGCACAGTGGCAGCTGAAGGCAGATTTTGCTGCTAGCTTTAATAAAGCAGCTAGAAATTACTTGTTTTCTGTTGGGTGAGAAGGAGCATTAACTCTCACAGAGTGATCTACTTTCAGGTCACGTAGAGTCATCTAAATTTGCATTATTCTGTTTATAACTTTGAAAAAAAATAATCACAAGCCCACGGAATGGGTGTTGCAGATGCCTGAAAGTTCATATGATTATAAAAAAAATTAAAAAATAAAAGGCAACTGGGCAAATTTATGGCAGAAAAGGTCCCTCAAGGGCTAAGATATGACTCTCTCTTACAGCTGCCCCTGAAGCAGAGACACTGGAGACTGGAGAAACATCGTGAGGAGATGCATAGCCCTGGGCAGTTGTCTGGCACTGCTTGCAGGGCTGCACTATGGACATGCCCTCAGCTGCTGTTTTGGAACCATGAGCCGTGGCTCCGTCACGGGGTGGGAAAGCCAAAAACTTTGTGTAAATATCTTCCAAAGTGAAATAGTGACTTAGGGAAGACAGCTTTAACAGCAATCCTGTTTCCTGGGAGCAGGCGCTGTCAGCAGCTCCCAGCTGCAGAGGTGCCTGTGAGCTGTTGCCAGCTGGGTTTCCCCACAAGCAAGGCAATAAAATCAGAAGCATCTTCCAGAAGAATTGTTCTTTGTGCATGTGTATTTTTCTGAGAGACAGACTTCGGAGCCAAAGTGATATTTCATTAAAGTAGCCAGAGCTAATCCTTCCCGTCCCTATTCTTCTCCGAAGCAGCATGGGCAGGCAGACCCCAAACCTGCCAGTTCCTTTGGGAGTGCAATATAGCAGGATTTATGTGATGGAACTAAAAAAGATAAAATGTTAGATGAAATGGTCCAGAAATGCAGAAATAGAAATGAAGGACTGAAATATTCTACCAATACTTTTTGCAGTGGCATAGATATAAAAACTACTAATGGTTGAGGGGTTTCTTTTGTTGAGAATCCTTTTTCTTACCAAGAAAATTGTTTATGCAGAATGTCCCAAGAAGCTTCATTTTTTTTTTAATCTATATATCCATATATGAGTGGTGGTAATTTGAAGTCCTCCACACAATCACCTGTAAATCAGTCTTTCTAAACAGCAATATATATTCACAAATCAGTCTCAGGACACTGAAGCTATATGTGAAAAGGTCTATTTATGTCACTCCAGGCAGAGAAAAAAAAAATTACTTAGTTTTATGTATATAAAAAAATCTTATTAACATTTATAGTTAATTGGATAATTAAAAAAATAAAAAAAAAAAAGAGCCCTTTAAAAGACCTGGGATAACTAGAAAGTTAATCTACTGAACTCAAGCAGTGTGATTTACAAAGGCAGTGATTCCTGTGCCTTCCCCTGTGCCTCGCAGGTACACATTTTATCTGCTGCACTACACTGAGCACAACCCCTGGGTATGGCCCCTGAGCTGCACTGGGAGAGCCACCATGGCACTGGTGGGGGCAGCCCCATTGCTGAGTGTTACTCTACAACAGAGAAGTCACCAGGAAAGCCCTGCAAAACTCAGAGCAGAGGTGATGTGAGGGGGGGCAGGCTCCGAGCAGGATGCTGAAGGGACAAGACCCTAATCCCAAATCCCCCTTCTCGGCAGCTGCAGCAGGCAGGCAGCTCCAGAGCTCACTTCTATGTCAGCCCATCGCCAGCCACAGGGACGCTGTGCTGGTTTGAGCTATTGCTAATGGGGATGAAAGCTGAGCTTATTTTACTAACCCAGTGTAGCTGGCCATCACCATATACACAAGTAAGTGTTGCCCATCACACCTTTTGAACAGGCATCTGCCCAAGTTACCTCACTGGGACCCTCATTTTGGATGGGGTGGATATCAACGGGCAGAGTTAACTTTGTCCAGACCAGCATCACAGTGATCTGTATGCAAGGAAAAGACAACAGTTCCAAACACAGCGTATTTGTACCTGCAGCTTTCTCATAGCCTTTATCCTGCCCATGGACCATATTTCCTGTGGTAAATGCAATGTTTCGGGGGTGTGAGGGAGGCAGGTTTCAGGAGTGCAGCTTGCTCACATTCCCAGTAGTAAAGGAGTGGAATTTCCAGGACCTTGAGCCTCATCACATGCAACAACAAACTCCAGATCATACAACATGTATGTTTTTCAGATACACTTTTCCTCAAAGCAAGCTTTTGGAAGCAGCAGCTCACAAAGCCTGCAAATGACATCAACCAAAAATGCCATTCAACAAGTGAGCACTTAAGTGGCAGGAGTACTTTATAGAGAACAAAACCATATGATTACTGTGGCTTTTCCTCCCATAAATTACGTTCTTGGCTTCCCTCTCTTCCTCCTCCTGCCCCATACTGAAGATGCAGAAGATGACTACCAGTTGTATTGGGTCAAACACACAAAATGAAAAATTAAGGGGCAAATGTAGCCAGAGTGTTTTCTCAAACACTTAGGTGAGTTTAAACACAAGGATGCAGCAGCCCTGCTTAGGTGGCTTTTGTCTTCATCTTCCATCAATGAGAAAGGCTTGCCTACGCAGTATTTTGTGTTGAGGTGAGCATTAAGCCTGTCCACACAAGTCCCTGGATGTGTTGTATTTTGGGGGAAATAGGATGTTTCTAGGACCTTTGCTGTGGCTGGATGGAGGAAGAATGCCAGGGTACCCTGACAAGATACCAGAGTGGCAACTGGTGTGAGCAGGCACAGCTCACCAAGCTGCGCCCAAGCACAGCCAGCACGCTCTCACCTATCCCTAACCAAGAAGAAAAAGCAAAACCCATTAATTCTGGACCCCAGCAGATTTGGGAATGGCACAGCCCCTTTGCAGACATTCAAAGCAAGAGCTGTGCTTGTTGAAATTATTCACTGTGAGTTATTTGCTCTACTAATAAGCTGCTTTCCCTCCTCGTCTCACACTCACCTCTCCTCACACATACATGGGTATCAATCAGGCCTTACCCTGCAGATGTTACCAGAACCACTCAAAATTTACAATAGCACTGAGATCAGGAGGCATCACCCATACATGGGGGCTGAGGGGAAAAGCCCCAGAACCTAATGCAGGCAAAAAGGAGCCTCTGCTGCAGCCCTGGCTTAGCATTCCAAGGCCATCATGCCACAGGGATGTTCCCCTGCAGCAGTGCTGAAGCCACCTGGTGCCATGTTCTGTCTGCAGCATTTAACAGTGGGAAACCAAAGGGAGCATATGCCGTGGGACATGAAGGTGTGGGGCAGCAGGACGCTGATGCTCAGAGCAGGTGGTGATGCTCAGAAATAACCATAAAGCTGACTTTACAGCCACTGTACTTTTTTCTAGAGGATGTGAATCATCCCCACCATGAGTTCGCTCCCTGTGGTACCCTCACCACCAGGATGGGGCTGCAGGGCAACCCCTGCAAGGTGACACTGCATACTGTCTTCCCAAAACTGCCCAGCGAAAGTTCGCATAAGCTTTGGACGTGATTCTTCAATTCCTCTCCCACT
>NW_009939061.1:0-15307 GCF_000696875.1 Nestor notabilis | reverse complement strand
GCAGAAAGCCAACATACTCTGGTCCTGGGGAAATTACACACCCCAAAATCAGTAGCACAGGCAACAGCAAGCGGACAGAAAATGCCATCAGGGTTGAAAGGCTTCAGTAATTCAAAGGGGTTTGATCTTGCAATAATCCCTTTGCACAGTGCCACTTAGAGCAGAGTTTAAGGGATATCTTATTAACTGATATTTAAAAGAGGGGCTTTTTTTGTAGTTTTTGCCTGTTTAAGAGGGGTTTAATGCTCGCACTCTCCTCATGCTGTCAGAGCACTGTGACACAGCCAGGCATTGCAGCAGCCTGGTAAGTGCTGAGCTTCTGGCCATTAATTGCCCAGTGGCTCAATGTCCTCTGGCTCCTTCCCCCCTTCCAGCCCCAGACATTGATGAATTTTAAGCTAAAAGACCAGTGGAATTTATTGTCTTCCATTAGTCTAATACAATACACTTTATTTTTAAACAGCTTTGCTCATGCAAAAGCATCCCAAAAAATGATTCACGGCAGATGACAGACTCTGCTAGCAGATCCAGGCAGTTTATACCCTCCTGCATGATGTGGCATGGGTCATCTTGCTGGCTGGACCACAACCAGGCAGATTTAATTATCCACAAAACAGCACTATTGCACTTTGTCACAGAGAACGCGCAATCAAAACAAGGTAAATTTGAGCAACAACAGGTACAGAGGCAGAGCCAGGAAAGAGACCAATGTGAAATACAACACAAAAGTTGATCAAATCACACTGACAATAAAGATGCTCAAGAACTTGGGAAGAGACAGAGAAATGCAATGAGCGAGCACGACGGTGGGTATAAACCAGCAGTGTACAAACTGGGAGCTAGCACAGAGGAGCAGGGAGCCAACCCAGGACTCAGAGGATGAGAAAAATAGCGATTTGCTGGGAGATAAGCCTATTTCCATCCGTTCAGGATCTACCCTGGAACATTTCCACAAACAAATGACAAGCAATTCCCACTTGTGAAAAAAGCACTTCTAGAAGTTTGATGGCCAAGCCTCCCCCAGATTGTGGTCAGGAGACACTTACTTAAACAACAAGGGGGGAACTCCCACCACAACAGCAAAGCTCAGTCTCTCTTCCACAGCCCCTGCCCTCAGCAGGAGAGGGGCAGTTTTGGGGGAGCCCCACAACCAAACAGGGTGTCACTCCTTGCTGCACAGTGCAAGGCAGATGAAGAGGGCTCACCCCAGCTCTCCAGAGCTGCAGGGAGGCTTGGCACAGTGACGAGCACAGCCAAGAGCGCCCAGCACCATCATCTTCCAGTGGCCACAGTTTAAAGCCATAAAAATTATAGGTGGCCTGGCAATTTAGGGAAGAAGACTTATAAGACACAAAAGATTTGTCCTTTAACCAAGGGGATTTACCTTAACCAATGGTTTGGCATCTCTTTCCCAAAAATACCATTGCAGCTCTTACCAAAAGGTCAGAACTACGTTAACACCTTCACATACCACATATCCATCACCTCCCTCCTCGCAAGGCTTACCCCATTCTCCAGCAGCACTGCAGACACCTCCTGCATTTTCTTCAGCCCAAACAAAATCCCAGAACTCCCCACTGTTGTACCTGCTCCCACAGAACTCTCCTAACATCACACCCCCAAGACCAGCAGCCCCCCACCACTGCAGAATAAGTAGCCCTGAGCATCTTGCTGCAAACAACCTACAGCTGTTCCAGCAGAGCCCCTTGGGACAATTAAAGAGACAGAATAACCTCTTCTGGGAAGCAGCTTGTCAGAAACCTGCCTTTCCCCCACCATCAGCAAGGGAAGCTTTTGCTTTCCTGGACTGCCTGCCCCTCTGAAAATAGAAGAATAAATGCAGTTTAAGGATCATCAGGGTGAGCTGCACTGCTCATAACTCTTATTTTCACAAATGCTTGTCAATGAGACCCACCAGCAACTGGGTGCTCATGGGCTGTCACATCAATAGAGCAGCATCTCACCTTCGTGCTGTGGCTCTGAGCATGTGCAGCACATACCCATGTGCACTGGGGAGGCTCTGAACCCTCACTGGTGTTCCAGTGAGTCTCACAGAGGGGTAGCCATGGCTTTGAGCAAGCTCAAGGTAGTCTTACAGGGTTTCATGCTTCACAATTTTACCCAGCAATGTAATAATCATGGCACTTCAGCTGATTCTGAAAAGAACAGTGACACTGCAAGGAGAGAAATTATTAGGAAGCTCATTCTTTATTTAAAAAACAGAATGAAGTTCTTTGGGGAGAAATCAAATCACGGAAGCAAAGAGCCATGAATGGATACAAGTGTGGGGTTAAGCAGTGTGTGGCTCAGAGTTTGACTTTCCCATCTCCTGGCTAAATTCAACAAAGCAGGGCCTCTGGAAAGCAAGGGTAGAGGCACAGGCAAGCAGCATTGTCTGCCAGTACATAAAGCATCTGTGAAAGAAAAAAGTACATAAAGCATCTTCAAAAAACCCCGTCATTTTTGCATGAGCATATACTGTAGTAACAATACAGCAGTCGGGGAGCCTGTATGACCCCGCAGGTCATGATAAAGTGGCATTATACAACCATAAACCAAAATAACACCTTACTCATGGTGGGTGCCCTTCCCTGCTGTGCCTTGCCCAGACACCAGCTCTGAATGAGTAGGAGCCAACCCATTGTGCCACTGTCCCAAAAACTGGGGCTGTCCTCAGTCCTGGCTGCAGGGCTGGGGGCACCACTTGGCACGCACTCATGGATTTCACATGTTTCGTCTGGAAAATGACTGCCTAGGCATTATATCAAGTCAGACACCCCAAAAATCAAACCATCCCACATGATTGATTGCACCCCATATGATTAATAGCGTAAAAGCTGTCTTGAATGTCTAGATTCTGGTTTTTTGCCCCCCAAAGAAACAGACGGCTTGTGCCATGTGAGAAATAAATTTTTCTTTCTGATTTTCTCCTTGTCTGTAGAACATTTATAAAGTGGAAAAGCCAGCGGCAAAGTATGTCAGAATTGTCTTTTAAGGGGTTAACATTTGTAAGATGAATGCTGTGAGAACTGTTTTTTTTAATTAAAAAAATACATTTCTGGAGCAAAACCACAAGCAATAAAGAGTGTTTGCCTGTTGGGAGGCTTGTTTTGTAATGCGGTATGAATAACCAGCTGACAATCCAGTTTTGTGTTTTCTCTTCGTATGGCCAATGGCCACGAGCCAGCCAACTTTATTGTCCTTGAAATGTCATGATTTTGAGTATGCACAGAATTCTTAACTGCCCAATTTACTGCATAACATCCCTTTTTATTATATGGCAACAATGTGATCCTGGGCTCAAAGACTTACTAGTTAAGAAGATTATGTGTTTTCCTTTTTCTGTTTTGTTAAAGTGCCAAGTCTTGCATTTTTGGCATCTTCTAAAGAATAAAATGTCTTCTGAAATAGTCTTTCCAAGCACAGAAGTTACCTCAGAGGAGCTCGGCAATGCGGGGCTTTTCAGTACTTTCTTGCTCGCTCAGAAGTTCAGACGCATTTCTTTTCCTCAAAAGCTTCCAATTTTTGCCTCTTTGTGTGTATTGACAGCAAAATAAAAATTGCCCTTCATAAGTTTGTGTTACTCTACTGATAATTTGTTTCTCTCTCTCTCTTTTTTTTTCCCCTTTCCAAGTGTTGCACATTTGCACTAGTGAGCACGAGCGGGCAGGCGGTGGGGAGGCTGTCCTGCCTCTCCCTGCCTGCACCCTCCAGCCTCCCCCGCCCCCCCCCTGCCTGCACCCTCGACTGCATCCCCAGACTCGCTGTTGCAGCAGCCCTGCCCTGCAAAGTGTTGGCCTCCCCATAGTGCACAGACCCCCAGCCCGCCCCGCTGGCGGCCCCGTGGCTCGGTTGTGTGGGTTACACAAGCAGAGCTGGAGAACTGGCACAGTTTTAGCCAGATTTCACTCTGGTGCAAATGCAAACCCCTCCATTGATGGGAGATGGACCCAGTGAGAGCAGAACGGTGCTGGCTCCCACAGGCATGGTCCCCAGTGAGCAGGGATATGATGTAGTCAGAAAGCTCAGGGGTCCATCACCCCAGACTTGGGCTTCAGCGTGGCAAGAAGCAGCGTAATTCTCAGATCTGTGGCTTGTGTTTCCCCAATAAGGGAGCTTTTTAAATATGTTTTCACCAGCCGACATTTAAGTATGAATAAACAACTGTTACACATGCACTAAATATTCATGTTTTACAACACAGCCATGACACTGAGGTATTATTTATGATGCTGCTGCTTGACGCTGGGGTGAGGGAACGTGGTGCGGCGAGGCCAGCAGAAGCCTCTGGTCCTGCCGGTGCAGCCACGGCTGAGCAGTAACCAGTTGATGTTTGTTTCCTCTTAAATGTTGGGGTTTCCCAGAGCCTCCCCTGGGACGCAGAGGCAAGACATCCTGCTCTGGAGGATGTTGTGTCCTGAACCCTTGTGTTCCCATCGGGACCTTTGGGACACTTCTCCCCCTCCTCTGTGGCAGGCAGAAGGGAGGGCATTGCCTCAGCACCCCGAGCTCCTGTTACTGCAACCCCATGTGCTACCAAGGCAAGAAGCTTCACTGCATCTCTGGGGTGTGTTTGGCAAGGATTTAAGAAATAATAATTAACACCCCTAAATTATGACAAAGATGTGCTCTTTTCAGAAAAACAAACTGCAAACAGAAGTCCCCCCGTTACAAACCTGAGCGTTGAACGTTACAGGCGTTACTTATGTTAAATAATAGACTTAGTGGAAAGCCATTCTTAAAGACAGGTGATAACAGCACCATGGTCTCTGTGACTGGCGTGTGTGCCCAAATGCACTGTGATGCCGCATCATATGCCTGTCCTGAGCCCTGGCATCCCACTGTGAGCAGGGCCAGTCCTCCCCTTTATACAGCTGCTGCCGAAGGACAGGGACAGGGATGCTGAGGATGGTGTTGTGGCCACCCATTGCCCTTAAGCCACTGCCTGGAGGCTGTGGCTGGAGGAGGCACAGCTGTAATGGGACCCAAAGCCAAGGGGAAAAGAGAGACCCATCAGCTGCCAAGGTAGCTGTCTTGGAGGGTGGCAGCATGTTTCTGAGCACTACTGGTCACCGCCTTATTACCACCAACAGGCTACGTGTAACTACTGTGGTAGATGTGGATGGCAAAGAGCATAGGGAAGCATTTTAAGGGTGAAAAAAGCCAGGTGAGCTGCAGAGGGAGAGGCAGACTGGAGGGAATAGGTGCTTTCCCTGCCTCGGCGCTCCTGCCGTGTGTACAGGTATCCACTGCTTGGATGAGCACAGGGCCACAGCGTAAGCCCAGTGGACAAGAGTGAAACATTGGTTTTGAATAACAAGGTTTTCATTAAATAAAAACACAATTTCCTACTGTTTCTATAGGGATGTCAAGACCTTTAAGTAAATACCTGATTCTATTTAACAATAATAACAACGCTATTCCCAAGGTCATTGTCTTAGTAAAATTGCCCCTAAAAGCTCAGATTGCATTAGGAACATTTCTTTCTGTGAGTATTACCTGCGAGGACTAAAACAAGCAGCAAGTCCTGTGTGCCCACCCGCAGGCCGCCAGCAGGCAGCACCCAGTGGGCAGTGGCAGCCGTCCCAGCGCTGGCGTCCCAACAACTTCTTGCTCTTCTCAAAATAAACTTATTCTAGCGGGCGAAATGATCATGCCTGGAAGCTCCCGGGACTTTGTCTTCATGCAGCCAGCCAGCAGCAAAGCCTAAATCACAGAATCACAGAACTGCTCGAGGTGGAACAGAATCCTTAGGGCTGGAAGTGGCCTGTGGAGATCATCTAGTGTGTGTTTTCGCATTGCTGCTGGGCATGTAAGGGGACCATGGCCTTGCTGCTGCCACACTGTGCACACCTCCTGCGGCAGGCACCAGGACCCTGCCCGTGCTGTCAGGCACCGACTGGACATGAAGTGGAACATTTCAGGATGGGGGTCTCACACATGGTGTCTCCGTGCTGGACCTCCAGGGCCTGAAGGGTGCTCAGTGCTGTCCTGGGCAGCAGGGATGTCACCTACCAGTGCCGGCAGAAGAGGACCCCAGGGTCATTGCAGACATGCAGGCAGCTCGCTGGCCGGTGTCCAGGGTCAGCATGCTGTGCAGTGTGGTCGCTGTGCACTGTGATCACTGCAATACATTAATATTCATGTTATTTATATTTTACACTTTTACTAATAATTACGTTGCTTCTGAGTTGTTTCAGAGTGCTTTGGGGCAGAATTGGTCTCTGTTTTGGGCACTTGCCTTCCAATTGCTCACAATAATCTCCCAATGCTCAGTACTTTGTCAGCGGCTGATCTGCTGCTTTGATTCACCTCTCTGGCTCCTGTTGCTTCTCCAGGACCAAACCCTGCTCCCAGCGGCTGCTTCTCCTCCAGCCCTACTTTCTCTCATACCTTCGCTAAAAACCTTCTTCAGCATCATGAAGCGGCTGTCCCGCCAGGCGTCTCAGCCTGGCCAGAGTCATCCTTGGCATCCTGCAGTGTTTCGCTATTAAAACCAGAGCAAGATGGACAGACAGACAGAGTCATTCAGTTCCTGTAAGCTGCGATACCTAAATCGAGCGGTGCAAACTGAGGCTTCCCCTGAAGCTGGTGCCTCAGAGGGTGCTGCAGAGGATACCTTGCCTTGGGGGCTGGTTCTCACAGCCTACAGAGAGCATGGGGGTGCACGCTCTGTCTTCTCCGTACTGGGTCAATTCAAACGTGGCTTGATTGGAGAGACAAGTGCCAGTGGAGGAGAAGCTGGAGTGATGTGATGACTTGGGTCACAGAAGGATGGGGACCAGGGACCAGTCCCACGTCTGAATCTAGGGTCTCCCCTAGCAAAATGTTTGCTGCCCTCTCTGCTAAAAGCCCATTTTTGTCTGAGAAGCTGATATCTGGGACATGGGGACACAGGGAGTGAAGGGAGAGAGTGAGTGGCGTCACCCCACTGCTGTACCTTCCCTTTTGGAAATAATATTACAAACTCAGTGCAGGCAGCCCCTCTGCTCACTGGCTGGTACAGGGGAAGGCAGCGACTGCTAGAGCAGGCAGAAAGCGAGTGCCCCATGAACTGGGACAGGGTTTAGCAGTGTGGCACATAGTGAGTTAATCAAGAATTAAGCCAGAAACTAACACTCGCAAAAGCCATCTCCATCTCCAGCAATGCCATATCCCTTAACCTGAGGGTACCAGGACCAGGCACCAAGTCACCGATGTCACCTACTGCTAGCGCAGGGCATCCCCAGCCCTGTCCCACTGCCCACAGCCGGCATGGGTCCAGATGGCTGCTAGAGAAGACCCTTCACACCTGAGAGCTGCCGAGGGCCCGGAGCGGGGTTGTTTGGGGAAATGCCTTTTGAGAGATTGCTTGGAGGGCTTTGCTCATAGTTCCCCCACTGCAGCAAGTTGGAAGTGAGGTGCAGGGCCCCACCGTGCTGGCGGGCAGACCTCAGCAAATCCCTGGTGTGGGAGCACCCCTTAAAAGCCTGAGGAACCTGTTGGTGTTGCAGATGTCTGCTGCTGTGCCCATATGTCTGCTGATTTCCATCCTGAAGACATTTACTGTATATATTTGCCACCAGGGAAAACTACTGTCTACGACTCAGCAACATTACTGGAAGAGCAGCAGCGGTATTTGTGCTGTTCTGATATTGCATTTCCAGGACCTGCTCTATGGCTTTTGAAATCTTCCTTCCAATCCACATCTGCCCTGGCCAATTAGCAAAAATGCCTGGTTGGGGTGATGGTCCCTCCTCCGTATGGCAATGCCACACCGAGAGGCTCACGCAAAGATGTGTGAGCCATCCCTTCTTGGCGTTGGGAAGCACGGTGTGCAAGCCAATGACAGAGGGATGAAATGCAAATATTGCACTTCTTGTAAAGTAAATTAAGCTAACAGCGAGGTAACAAGCAACTGTTAATATTAAATTAACTTGTTTGGCAAGATATGAAATTGGGTGAGCTGGATTGTCGATAGAGGAGTGCTCAATAGCGCTAATGCTGCTCAGGGAAGTATAACATCCCTCTGAAAGACAGGCACGCACCAGAAAAAATGAAATTAAGACTGGAGGAAGAGCCAGAATCTGTGCAGCAATTACACCAGCATTAAAGATGAATGGAGAAGCAGCTTGAGATTTTGATTGCCTTTAAATACTGGCTTGTTTTTAATCTCAAAAATCAGACTATGCTGTGATCAGCCGTTAGTCCTGACTGCAAAAAAAAAAAGAGAAGAGATCCTAGATTTTAGCATTTGTATTATGAACTTAAAATACCACTTTGATCTAAGATAAGGAGGCAAATGGCAGATAATTCAGAAGTTAAAGCCAGTTGCGTGTGGTTGGCAGCTGGCAGAGGCTAGGCCAACTTTGGGAACGATGGAGACTTGGGCAGAGAGGTCACCGGCAGCTGTGTCCTCAATGCAGGGACTGAGGCACAAGCTTAAATGTCATACTATATGCCAGTGGTCACTAAACTGATTAAGCAGTAGTTATCTTTAGCAGTAAAAAGGCTATCTGCTAATACTGAATGATTAGAGTCTAAAATGCCATTTACTCTGCTCTGATTCCTTGAATGAATATTTATGCCAAGTGATGACTCTAACACCATCAAAAGGTTTTCGTGCTCTGCTCCATAGAGTGGAAGTGATTATTCAACAGCAGGTCTGCACTCCAGCACTTGTTTCTATTAAGCAAATTTGCAGCATTCAGACAAAAATTCCTGATTGCCTTGTCCTCCTGGGATTTTTATTTTTAAAGAAACCCCACTTCCAGTGCTCTCTGGGGCATGGGCTGTGGCAGGTGGGCCTTGTCTGCTGTGCAGACACTGAAGAGACGGATACAGATGCTACACAATTTTTCCCTTTTATTTTTTTTAACATAAGACAACTGAGTATTTGCCTTACTCCACTCAGCAGCCAGAAGCCGCATCTTGTCCCAGGCTCTTCTCCCAACCAGCCAGCCAGCCATCAGCCGGGGCTTTTGCAGGAAACAGCTTCATGAAATTCCTTGTTAGACATCAGGAATCGGATCTACAGCCATGGTGATGAACCAAGGGTGCTGCCCACCAGAAATGAAAGCCCTGCGCACTGCCTGCGGTACACAGCAAGGGCAAGCACAGGGAGGCGGTGAGACACCATCGCATGCGAGTCATGACCTGGGTATAACTAACCCAGCTGCCTTCCCAGGACAGAAGGGTGCTTTGGCAAGGGCAAGCCTCTGTGCTGCCATAGCGGGAGTGAGGGAGGACTCTGGGCCGGCCCATGTCAGGGTCTTTAGATGTTGGCATCCAAGCAACATGCTGCTGGACCTTGTACTTAGAGTGCATGACTGGAAGGGAAGTCATTCCTCCGCGTTGTGGGCTAGTACTGGCTGAACCTCCCTGGCTGTTCCCGCCTTGCCCTGGAGGCAGGGGTGCTCTTCATGGGGGGTTCAGGCTCTGGTAATGCACCACCCTGGCGTTTACCTCCCCAGAAGGAGAGACTCGTGTTCTGACTACATCCACTGTGACCGCTGGACCTCCGTGTGCTCCCTGCTCTCACATCTGCTGCCTGCTCTCAGGTAATGTTGCTAACCATGTTTCATCCTTATTTTCCTCTACAGCGCTTCACCACGCTGCCGGTACCATATAGATGGCAGCCACTGGGATTCCATCTTACCATAGCTGTTTTAACTTCCTTCCTGTTTTGTCCCATTTACCAGTCCATCATCCATCTTTCCCCCTAGATCCCGGGCTATCTTCTGCTCCAACATTCTGCTGGCTTTGCTGGCTCAGCAAAAAAACCCCCCCAAACCACTGCTATCCTGAGACACATCCAAATGAGCCCAGCTCAGATACGCCTCCCCTGCAGAGCCAGTGTGGGGACTCGCATGCACAGGAAGACATGGCTCACACCAACCAGGTGCCATTTTTAGTAACCCAGCAGTAGAGTTGTATTTCCCACATAAATGACCCTCTCCTACAGCAACGCTCCTGCTCTGGGGCAACATTTCTGTGGCTTTCCCAGCAACGTATGAGTGATCTGGCAACTGCAGAGCCATCAGCTAGAATTAGCCAAGCAGCTCTGAAAAGCTACACTTTCCTCCTCCCTTCCTTCTGAAGTAAGGGGACCTCCTAAACCAAGTAAAACATGCTTTCTAGAAGGTTTAAGTACCATTCTCTGAAGGACTTAGTTTTTAAACTGGTACCAAAACACTCCTTAAGAATCTGAACTAAATCTGAATAAGCCCCCTCAGCTTCTTTGGTGAGGTCTCATCTTCACCATGGGGCAACACACCCTCATGATGACACTGCCACCAAACCCCAAGGCCAAGCAGGTAGCCATCACTCTGGAGCACAGGCAGAGGCAGCCACAATCCAACAGCTCATTTCAAAACAAGGAATCAAAATGTTCAGGCATCAAGCTGCTCCTTCAGTAGCCCCAGCATGGCTGCCTGCAACAGCCTCTACAAAAAGAACATCAACTCTACAGTTTCTCAAAAGACACCCCTCCCCAGCCCCAAAAGGCACTGAAATGGAATAGCAATTATCACTTACCCATAGGCAGCTATAGGTGGCTTTTTAATGGTATTCCGCTTTTACAGGAATAAAAGGAGATGGGGGCCACACATTTTATAGTGGATCTCCCAACCCAACACATGTGTTCATGAACAAAAATCACTCAATCAATCCACAAGACTAAGGTAGCTTCAGATGAAGCATGCTAAGCATCTAGTGGTGTTTTGCTTCTGTTGTTTAGCCATTATTCAACACAGATGTACATAAAAGCATCTCATGCAACAGGCAGCACAGCACCAGCTGCACTGAATTTGGCATTTGCAATTCAGAGAACATGCACGTGACCCAGGACCAGTAACCAATTAAGTCACATCAGAAAAAAAGTGCTTGGTGTCTATTTATTAGAGGAAAGGGGGGTAAATCTAAGAATAAAGCGAGAAGACAAAATAAATAGAATTGCAGCCATCCTTCACAGCTACTGGTGCACTGTATTAAAGTGACACTCACCATGCAAAGAAATGTGTTTGGTACAGTCCAGTGGGTCGCACATGAATTGCATAACCTTGAAAAACGATTGCACAAAGCATCGCAGCAGGAACACAGTTTAGAGCTTTTCTGCAGGAGACACTTCAAATCTGATCGCTTTCGTTACGTGGGAGGTCAAAGCACCTGGCACAGAGCAAGCAAAAAGGGCTGCAGAAGGGATGCTGCATCAGCACCTGGCCGCATCCAAACCCTGAGATCAGCTCTTGCAGCAGCTCAGACCTGGAGAAGCAATGCCCCACAGGAAAACCCCTCTGCCCATCAAAGCCTTGAAATGAATACTCTGATCAATGCCTGGGCACCTGTGGGCAGGGCTGGGGGGAGCCTGTTCCTCTCAGCTGGGACTGGAGACACCGTATCAGCTGGCCAGCAAGCACTCCTGGCTGTGGAGATGCTCTGTCTAAACTCATAGAGGTGCAAAGTGGGATGCCTCTCAGCTGGCGCAGCAGCCTTGGTGGGACCTGGTCACCGACACTGGTGGTTCCCAGCCATCACCTTCCCACAGCTCATTCCCTCCCGTGGTATGGTGCAGCAGAATTTTTGGCACAAGTCTCTGCACAGTCAGGTGGAGAGGTCTGGCTCTGCAGCAGCATTTCTTTCCCCACTTTGTGCGTGTGCACTCCTGCCTCTGCTTTTATTCATGCGGTGTCCAGGGACCTGTGTATGTATTTCTAGTAGTCTGCTCAACGCCAAGCACAGGAAATACAGGCTTTCACCACGTGGGGACAAACCACAGCTAAGATGACCAGGAAACATTCATAATTTTTAATTCACACCAGTAATAAAATTGCATTACATTTTTCATAAAATAAATGTTCCAGTTTATATACAGAAAACAGACTGTACAGAGCCCTCCCCCAGACCCCAGAAACTCACAAACATACAGGCAATGCAGTGCTCAGCTAAGCAGGCACAACTGTACATCTAAAATTGTAACTGCTTTGTGTTGGGGGTGAAAGTACTACACTGTATATAGTCCTCTCTGGACCGAGAATTAGAAAAATATTGCAGGCAAGCTGACAGGCGGCCGAGCGCCCATCCCACAGTGCTTCTGCCAAGCAGGGTTTGCTATTGAACCTGGGACTCGAAGCTCCCGTTCAGCTGCCCTTCCTCATAGTCCATCTGACACAAGATCATGTTGTTCTTCAGGAAAAATTTGTCTCCCACACAGAATCTGGAAGAGAAAAAAGATTTAAGGGGTGTAAGTATGAAGAGAGCTTAGAACACGGGGACTTTGAGGCTGTTTGGGTCTGAAGGTGACTCTGGGGAGAGGTATTCGATTTCAGGCTCTGCCAGTGGTGCCAAACCCAGGGAAAGCCATCGTCTTTCTCCCGCTTCTCCCCTTCCCCATACATGCTCTGGGGTTTTGCTGTTGCTTTTCCTGGCACGGTGGTGCTTGGCTCCCAGGCCGTGGTTGTACAGAGCCGCTCGGGGAGCAGGTCCTGTGCCAACAGCGGAAGGAGACCGGGAACAGTTAAGGGATTTGTCCCTGCAGAAGAGAGGTATCGGCCCTACAGCCAGGAAATCAAATGGGCAATATTGCACAGATACTGTTTGAAGTTTTTTGCTGGTATCCACATTTCCACAGTTCCCTCAGGTGAGGCAGTATTTACACTAATTTCCAGGCAATGACTGGCTATTAAGTCCTTCCTCACCCCCTTGTGTACAGTGCTGAACAATAAATAGAAATTTCCTGGTGGCTGGACTCCTAACCTTTATCTTCATTGAGCGAAGGGCACTGCTCTCTACATACCATGTAAATTGTTCTGTTTGTCTTGAAGTTGACAGAGAAGCTTGTGATATTTAACAATTTTATTTGACCATTAAGGTCAAAAAAGTTCCAGATATAAGATCTGAGAGGTGTGAATTGACAGCCAATAGCTTTTTCTGCCCTTCCTGCTTGCTCAAGAATCAGAAGCTAATCTTTACTTCTTAAGAGAACAAATAATACTCTTTGCACCCAATTCAGGGGCTGTTTTTTATCCATTGCGCTTGTGGGGCAGTGACAGACCAGAGCACAAGGCTGCACCTCCCTGCCCCAAGCACTGAATCTTGACTCAGCCCCAAGTCCCTAAAGCAGAGACACCCCCCAGCCACCATGCTGAAAGGCAGCTCTGAATCAAGGGGAAGAGGAAGGCACCAGCCTCTGCTGAGGACAAATATTTACTGGGCTTTGAAGAAAGATCAGTGGAGATGACCCCATCCTCAAGAGACTTACTAGACCTCAGCAGAAGGTCTCTCTGCTCCCTGGCAGAGCTTTGGCAAAGACATTGGCTACTCCTTGTCTAAAATGCTTTCTAGATTTGTAACTCGGGGAGCTTCAGGCAGAGCCTTTCCATAAAACTCAGTATTTTTGGCTGCAGCAACAGGACTGATCATTTTAGAGCTTCTGTATAGGTCCAACATGGGCACAAGTTTTCTCCAACTGGACATCTGCAAATAAGCTGATTAATTTGCCATGTCGGTACAGACAGAACTGGGCATTGGTTCTCACTTTCTATGATTTCACTGGAGGCTGTCCATCATCTTCCTTCTGTGGCATGTGCTTTAGTAGTTCTGAAATTCAACCTTTTTTGTGTATTCAAAAAGCTAAAAATTAATCTCAATTTAAATTAAGAGCTTTTATGCTAAAAACTGTACTGCACACACTCTCCTTAACATCATCTTCCCCACCAGCAGGCTTACTCACTACAAATAAATATATATATATATAAACACAGCTGCTTGCTTTTTGCTACTTACACCTACTTTAAGTACACTACAAATCTCTGGGAAGAGAAATGCAATTATTACTCTTGCCACCAGCATTATTGACAGCTGTCTGTTTCCAAATCTGGTTTCGAGTCTAGAGGAGCCCAAGGAGGAGCTGAGAAATTAGGGAGCTGGGAGGCGTCTGTGTGTATATGAGCACGTGAGAACTAAAATGCACCCTTCCATTTCTACAGGGTGAATTTTCTTCTGAGCTAAACCACATTTTAGCTAATGGCAACACAAGCAGCTGGATTTCTTGCAACCCTTGTAATACTGACCCATTAGCCAGTTACAGCTGTGACAAACCTTTATTCAATATTGTGATAAGCAGTGTTGACTTCATAACAGTTTAAAGCATGGTAGGCTGAGTAACGTTGTAGGACTTGTTGCAAACCTGACGTTTTGGAGAAGGAAGCTAATGAAAAAATCACACGAGGTAAAATATTAGAGATTTTGCTCTGATGGATTTAACCCCCTACACAGAGTCTAGCTGTAGAAGGGCAAATAAGCTGGAAGAGAACTACAGAAAGGTCTTCAAATGTTTTCATGGATGCAGAACAAGCTGGTGGTTCAGGTGATGTTCCCAATCAGAACTAGTTTTGGCATCCACCTCTGCAGTTTTGACAGTAGGGTTACTTAAACTCACTGTTCTCAGTTCAGTTCCCAATATTGTCTGTAACAGGAGCACTTCCATTCTACCCTTTTCATCCAAGGATAAGAGGGTAAGTTATAAAAGTTTGTAGCCTTCTAATCTCATCCCGAAATAACAATGCTCACATAGCTCTATGCTGTCTGCTCAGTCCATCTTTCAGAAAAATTCAGCTGCTCCCAGACTGGGCAAATCCCTTGTGCATCAAAGCGCACCTCTGCCAGAGCAGAGGATTACCTGTGCTTTCCAGCCGGGCAGCAACAGTGCCTGGAGATTATTTTAAAGGAAGAGTAGGACTGCACTTCGCACTGAGCGCAGTAACAGTGTTAGCAATCGCAGAGCGAAGGGAGGAAAAGAGGTGCTTTAGAGTCTGTGTAATAACGGGTGACATTTAAAAGAAATTCCTGAAAATGAAAACTAGGCGGAACTAGGCTTTTCCATGAGAGAAGCCAGCGTAAAGGAGGGATTTGATGACAGGTACTCATCCTACAGACTCCAGGGCTAACCCATCACTCCTGCCTGTGCAGCCCAGAGCCGCGACTTGCCTCTGCAAGGGACACTTGAGGTGCTCTAGTCCTAGTATCAACGAGGAGTTTGGGAGCATCCCTCACCTGCCTGGCCTTTGCGGGCAGCTTGAAGCAAGCTGAGGTGGAAGGCTGAGCCGGGCAGCACCCAGGCATGCTTCCGAGTCTGGAGACCAACCCCACAAACCACCAGCAATTCCAGGGGTGTGGAGAGACACCATCCCCCGGAGGGAACGTTTCAAGCTCTGCAAACAGTCGCACGCTGCTGATCGGGAGCTACGGCTGTTGCAGGAGCATGTTTAAGAGCGGCAGAACAGGAGTGGGCAACCGCAAGCTTGAAGCGCAAGCTCGAAGTGGGTTGAGG
>NW_009939060.1:3915-4583 GCF_000696875.1 Nestor notabilis | reverse complement strand
GGGTGCTGTCACCTCCGCAGCCATCTCAGGTAGGGCACGGCCACCCATGGGCGCCCAGAGCGAGCCCAGTGTCACAGGGATGGGGAGTCCCCCATCTCAGTCTTCCCATGGCACCCACCACCCTCCAAAGGCACCCATGGGGAGGACACTGACCTGCCACCCTTGGGTGCTACCGAGGCCACATTTGGGGTGCTGCCAACAGCCAGGAGCCTGGTTATAGACCATGAGAGTGTTTCACCCCATCACCATCACCCTTGCGTCACGGTGGGTCCCAGCCTGTGTACAAGCACCCAGTGCCACCCCACCGGGCACAGGGTGATGGAGGGGGGCACCCACTGAGCCCTGAGGTGCTCCATAGGGGAGCCTGCATCCAGAACCCCCCAAACCCCCTGGGGTACCTGGCTGCTTGTTCCTTCTCCTACCAAGGGGGGACATCCCTATTACATCCCACGGGGACCACGGTGGCAGCGGGACCATCTTCAGCAGGCCCCAAAGTCCTTCTTTAGGTGATTTTGGACAATCTGGAGAGAAGTCATAATACTGCTTTACAGTAATAACGATGCTTTTAGGGCCAGTTGTATTTTTATCCCATTCTCTTTTCTTTTTACCCCTAAAAGAAGAGATTGACATGGCTGGGGTGGGGATGGAGCCACGCTGGGTGCCCACCC
>NW_009939060.1:364-3849 GCF_000696875.1 Nestor notabilis | reverse complement strand
GGAGCCCCGCTGGGGGCCCACCCATCACCTCTCAGCCACCCCACTCTTCCAGGAAGGATTCCTTGGGCCTGGGCGGGGGGGGGGCTTGTGTGTTTTAACTCTAGAGCTCGTAGCCGTTCTCTTGTTCAGGTCTCTCTCTTCTTCATGTGACGGTAACATCCAACTGGTGTGTAAAATACAGCAAAAAGGGGCAAAACAAGACAAAACCACAACGAAAAAGACATTAAAACCAAGACAAGTGATGCCGCCCGCTGCTGGTGGCTTTGCGGAGGGGGGTGGCCATGCTGGCTGGCCCCCATCCCAATGGGAGCAGCAGGAGCTGGTGGCACGTGGGGAGCTGGGGGTGAGGGCTTGGGCTGAATGCTCTTTTTGGGGAGCGGGGCCCCTCGTTTTCTGGAGGCAGCCCCTGTTCTCAGTAATAAAGGACAGTCGGTAACTGCCAGCGTGACTCGTCTCTGGGAGGGGGGGATGTGAGGGGGTATTCCTGGTACCGGGTGGCCTCGTCCCAGCGCTGAGCACCCTTCACAGCACTGAGCACTCCTCCAGTATCAGGTATCCCCCCCCCCAGCACTGAGCAACATCCAACAACCCCAAAGCATCCTCCCAGGATCAAGTATCCCACTCCCAGCACCAAGTATCCTTCTCTAGCACTGAGCATCCCTCCAACATCAAGTATCCCCCCCAGCACTGAGCATCCCCCCCAAGCCATAAACATCCCTCCACCACATGCACAAAGCAGGGGAAGGACGGGGCAAAGCTGTGCTCAAGGACCCCCTGGTGAAGGGGGCACAGATTGGGGGTGAAGCACCCCGAAGGGAGGGAACAAGGACAACCCCTATCCCAGAGCATCCCCATTATGCCTCTTGCAAACCCTGAGGCTGCCCAAAGCACCTGCATGGGCTTAAGGCTGTGCCTGCTAATGAGGGCAGGTAATGAGGGCAATTAATGAGGGTTCATTAAGAGCAGCCCTTGAGCAATAAGCTCTGTCTCAAGCTGAGGTGGCAGCAAGCAGTGACTGTGCTGGAAGGACAACCCCTATCCCAGAGCATCCCCATTATGCCTCTTGCAAACCCTGAGGCTGCCCAAAGCACCTGCATGGGCTTAAGGCTGTGCCTGCTAATGAGGGCAGGTAATGAGGGCAATTAATGAGGGTTCATTAAGAGCAGCCCTTGAGCAATAAGCTCTGTCTCAAGCTGAGGTGGCAGCAAGCAGTGACTGTGCTGGGAGGTGGCTCCTGCCTCGCTTGGCACCCCAAAGGGGGTTACTGGGGGGGCCAATGCTGATAGCCCAGTGCTGGCAGCTGGAGGGTGAGTGCTGGGTCCCTGCGGGGTGATGTGTTGGGTGGGGACTGGAATATAGCTCTGGGTTGGGGATAGAGGCAGGGAACGATGCTGGTCGGTGAGGCAGGGGATGTGCCAGGAGCTGGCTGCCACCGCACGGGCTCAGGTGCCCCTGTTAAATAATTCACTGGACACTGGTCTTGAATAAGTAAGAGAAACTCCAGACGCAGGGATGGCGGCAGAGCCGGGCGCCCTGTGCCCTCTGCATCCACCTTTCCTTGGTGTTAGAGGTGACAGAAGGGGACAAAGCTGTCCCCGGCCAGCTCCTGTGTCCTGCTGGAGGGTAGATCCCTGCTGCTTCCACCCCTTTGGGCTCTGGTTTGTGCCCAACCTGGACACTTTGGCACTAACAAGCTATAGATGGCGTCAGCGCCACCGAGCCTGGAGTTGTTTTATCACACGACATCCTTGAACACAGCAAAAAGCATCCCCGCTTGGCCTCGCGCCGCAATCCCGGTGCTCCTGTTGCACGGAGCCAGCCCCATTCCCGAGCCTCTTCCTTTGTGTTCCTCGGGAGCAGATGGAAATAGCAGCGTGATCCCAGCTGCATGGAGGCCATGAGCTGTTGTACACGGGGATGGGGAGTAGGCAGGGATATATATAGAGACAGACGTATGGATGATGCACTGTGCGCACCAGCGTCCCCGAAATACTTGTGTGGAGCAGGAAAATGTGAGGATCCTGCTGACTGCAGCAGCTCCTGGCTCTTGTGTCACCTCCCCAATGCCCCTGGGGTGCCTGGACCCTGACCCTGCTCTTTTCCCAAGCCAGAGGTTTTCACACCAGGGCTGGGAGAGAGGGAAGAGGCTGCAGTAGGGCAGGGACCCCCATCCCCATGGGTCAGAGCTTCTGGATGTGGCTGCAGGGACAGGCTGGTGGCACCCAGGGCCACCATCACCCTCACCTTGTGCTGACTGCTTGACAAGGGTCTGCATGGAGCTGGTGGCAGCAGAAGGGATGTGGCACGTAGGAATCCCCATCTTACAGCTGGAGCTTAGTGTCTCTGCCAGCAGCAGCACCCTGTGGGGTGATGGATAATGAACCTGCCCCTCAGCAGCAGTGTCTCCCCAGGCAAAGCAGCAGCACCCCTGGATCTATCGTATGACCCTGAGGGCTGGGAGCCCCCCATTGCTGTGTCAGCACCCCAGGGTGCCACACATGGGGCGGGGGGGGACGGATGCCCACAACCAGCCACAACAGTGAAGGCTGCTTGGATGGCAACAGGGCCCAACAGCCTGTACCTGTCTCTATGCGGAGACCTGGATTTGGGGGGTAAGACCTGCCAAATCCCAAATCCACCACCCCGAAATGGGATTGGGAATGGGGCCTCCTTGCTGCTGGGAAGTCAGGGGCTCCGCCAGCCTCTGCTGCCGGGGGGGCTGGCACCGACCTGGACGAGGATGCTCCAGCACGTCTGAAATAGCTGTGGTTCCCCCACAGAGCAGGCAGGGAGGGGAAGAGCCAGGCAG
Organism: Nestor notabilis; assembly: GCF_000696875.1. Lineage (NCBI taxonomy): Eukaryota > Metazoa > Chordata > Aves > Psittaciformes > Psittacidae > Nestor > Nestor notabilis. The sequence goes on along the minus strand of NW_009939060.1, from coordinate 1,040 downwards.
CACCAGTGCCACCGGCACGGCAGCGGGGTGCCTCCCAGCCACCAACCCCAAACCCCTTGTGATCAGCAGCGGATACATGGTCGGAAACCTCCAGCCCTCGAGCGGTGCCCGTGGCTCGGAGACAGGCAGAGGGAAGCAGAAGTCCCTTCAGTGCCAATGGTAAGAGGAGCTCTTGCACCAGGAGGTGATGCTGAGTTCTGAGTAGTTCCTAAATAGACCCCGTCCCAGAGAACAGACCCCATCACCCTCCTCTCACACCAGCTTTCCTCGGATTTGTGCTTTTATTGCTTGAGTTCGGTACAAAGAGCACTCAGGGAAGGGAAGAGGAAGGATGAGGTGGCAGCCCTGGCGTTGGTGCCTGTTTTGGGGCAGGCAGAGGAGCTGGGGCTCCTCTTCCTATACGGAGGTAAAACCCTTTCCAGGCTTAAGACAGGCCCAGGAGGACCCCAGCAGGAAATTCTCTCTCCCCCATCCCGATTCCAGCAGCAGGATGGGAGGTTTGGGGGTGAGAAGGGGTTTGTGCCCTTGTTCTCCAGCCTTGGTGCTCTTCAGGGTGACGGGATCCACATGGATTGGATGCAAACAGCGCTGCTTTACCTGTCCTGCCCCAGGGAGCCAGGAGCAAAGGATGCCCATGGAGGTGGGGGGGCGGCTGCAGAAGGTGCCCACGTCCCTG
>NW_009939060.1:0-234 GCF_000696875.1 Nestor notabilis | reverse complement strand
GTGGTTGTGGCTCCCATGTTAGATCCGTGAGGCAGCTCTTCGCTGCCCCAGCCGCGAGATGCCGATGCTGGCACCCTTTCTCTTTACGTGGAGGCTGTGAGCTTCCTTCTTCCCCAGCGCCAGCTGGGAGATGCTGGTCCTTGGGAGCCCGGCCGAGGCTCCCCACCCCTCTGTGGGGCTTCCCTATGGGTGTCCGGCTGCAGCAAGGCGGCTCAGGTATCCCCTGCGGAGCCC